>NC_092353.1:42811784-42872782 GCF_963676685.1 Mytilus edulis | reverse complement strand
CTTTTACAAGTTAAAGCTATTTTAAAGCTCTAGAATGTCAATTTTGTTGTGTATTACCATATCAAGGCCTTGGTTAAAATTTAGTCAATACTGAATTTATTTATAACAGCGGGGAAAAAATTGGGCTTAATTCATGCTAAATTGTGACTTTATACTTGCTAAAATAATAAATTTGATTTAGTCGCATGAAAAAATATAAAGCGTTCCCTTCTAAGGTTTCTACATAACGCGCAATCTTCTTTTCCAAGTGGAAGCCAATAAAGTATCAATTAATAACGGAACCAAGTCTTTGTGTCAAAATGTCTATATTGGTTGCTAAGGACAATAAACAACAAAACTAACATATATTGTCATACTAAAGGTTGTTTCTCCCTTAAAATTGTATCTATAACCTAAATATCAATAGTTTTGTGGTATGTTTGTCTAAAAAAAAGGCAATAATTTGCTTTGTAAAATGCCATAAGGTAGCAATACACAGTTAGGAAAAAAACTTAAAATTGACACTCATAATTTTTAAACACACTCTTTCTCCCCCTGTCTAACAAAGAAGGCTTTATATGTGTGTTATACATGTATATACTTGTAGAAAGAGAATCTTCCATAGATTTGATTTCTAATGGTCATAAGGGTGAAATATAATCCCTTTTGGGTGTAACCATGGCAACAATCTGCATTTCTTAGATACAAAATATAGCAAAAAAGGGGGGTGAACATGTCACAAAAGTCTCCAAAATTTGGTCTAAAGGAAAATTTCAATGAATTACAGTGATACCTTTCCTGAATCCATAGGTTTATATCTATCAAGTGGTCCAAAAAAAATCATATGTCTTCCTGCTCGTTTTTCCATAAAATTGAATTGAAAAGATCGAGCGCAAAATCTTTGTTGATAAACACTACAATAATTTATGGACCTATGAACGGTACGGATAGGAAAATACGGACTGTCAATCATTGAAATGGCCTATAAAACATGTTAAAATCAATCTAAATGTTCATATAAACCCACTAAGAAGGCTATATTATTCTTCAATTATCTAAAAATCAATTTTATTGTACAAAAACTTTCATATTTAAAAAATTCACAGGGGCCATAATGCGAAACTAAACTTCTAACTGTGTATTGCTACCTTAAGGATTAACATTTTTTTTCCCAATTCCACTTTAAATGGATTTCTGTTTTCTACTAGTTAAAACGAGCATTTTCGCCTGCTTGTTTTGAAAATCGGTTCAGAAATAAATATTTTATGAAGGTTAGCAGTTGACACTGAAATGCAACAAAAAAGTGATTTTATGAAACATGCCATGTCAAAGTACATTTTCTCCTTTTTTAGTCAATTTTCTAAAACTATACCTTCTAAGCCTGTCTTTCCTTGTTTAAAAACCTAAAATAACCTTAACAGTAGACAACTTTTACAAGTTAAAGCTATTTTAAAGCTCTAGAATGTCAATTTTGTTGTGTATTACCATATCAAGGCCTTGGTTAAAATTTAGTCAATACTGAATTTATTTATAACAGCGGGGAAAAAATTGGGCTTAATTCATGCTAAATTGTGACTTTATACTTGCTAAAATAATAAATTTGATTTAGTCGCATGAAAAAATATAAAGCGTTCCCTTCTAAGGTTTCTACATAACGCGCAATCTTCTTTTCCAAGTGGAAGCCAATAAAGTATCAATTAATAACGGAACCAAGTCTTTGTGTCAAAATGTCTATATTGGTTGCTAAGGACAATAAACAACAAAAACTAACATATATTGTCATACTAAAGGTTGTTTCTCCCTTAAAATTGTATCTATAACCTAAATATCAATAGTTTTGTGGTATGTTTGTCTAAAAAAAAGGCAATAATTTGCTTTGTAAAATGCCATAAGGTAGCAATACACAGTTAGGAAAAAAACTTAAAATTGACACTCATAATTTTTAAACACACTCTTTCTCCCCCTGTCTAACAAAGAAGGCTTTATATGTGTGTTATACATGTATATACTTGTAGAAAGAGAATCTTCCATAGATTTGATTTCTAATGGTCATAAGGGTGAAATATAATCCCTTTTGGGTGTAACCATGGCAACAATCTGCATTTCTTAGATACAAAATATAGCAAAAAAGGGGGGTGAACATGTCACAAAAGTCTCCAAAATTTGGTCTAAAGGAAAATTTCAATGAATTACAGTGATACCTTTCCTGAATCCATAGGTTTATATCTATCAAGTGGTCCAAAAAAAATCATATGTCTTCCTGCTCGTTTTTCCATAAAATTGAATTGAAAAGATCGAGCGCAAAATCTTTGTTGATAAACACTACAATAATTTATGGACCTATGAACGGTACGGATAGGAAAATACGGACTGTCAATCATTGAAATGGCCTATAAAACATGTTAAAATCAATCTAAATGTTCATATAAACCCACTAAGAAGGCTATATTATTCTTCAATTATCTAAAAATCAATTTTATTGTACAAAAACTTTCATATTTAAAAAATTCACAGGGGCCATAATGCGAAACTAAACTTCTAACTGTGTATTGCTACCTTAAGGATTAACATTTTTTTTCCCAATTCCACTTTAAATGGATTTCTGTTTTCTACTAGTTAAAACGAGCATTTTCGCCTGCTTGTTTTGAAAATCGGTTCAGAAATAAATATTTTATGAAGGTTAGCAGTTGACACTGAAATGCAACAAAAAAGTGATTTTATGAAACATGCCATGTCAAAGTACATTTTCTCCTTTTTTAGTCAATTTTCTAAAACTATACCTTCTAAGCCTGTCTTTCCTTGTTTAAAAACCTAAAATAACCTTAACAGTAGACAACTTTTACAAGTTAAAGCTATTTTAAAGCTCTAGAATGTCAATTTTGTTGTGTATTACCATATCAAGGCCTTGGTTAAAATTTAGTCAATACTGAATTTATTTATAACAGCGGGGAAAAAATTGGGCTTAATTCATGCTAAATTGTGACTTTATACTTGCTAAAATAATAAATTTGATTTAGTCGCATGAAAAAATATAAAGCGTTCCCTTCTAAGGTTTCTACATAACGCGCAATCTTCTTTTCCAAGTGGAAGCCAATAAAGTATCAATTAATAACGGAACCAAGTCTTTGTGTCAAAATGTCTATATTGGTTGCTAAGGACAATAAACAACAAAACTAACATATATTGTCATACTAAAGGTTGTTTCTCCCTTAAAATTGTATCTATAACCTAAATATCAATAGTTTTGTGGTATGTTTGTCTAAAAAAAAGGCAATAATTTGCTTTGTAAAATGCCATAAGGTAGCAATACACAGTTAGGAAAAAAACTTAAAATTGACACTCATAATTTTTAAACACACTCTTTCTCCCCCTGTCTAACAAAGAAGGCTTTATATGTGTGTTATACATGTATATACTTGTAGAAAGAGAATCTTCCATAGATTTGATTTCTAATGGTCATAAGGGTGAAATATAATCCCTTTTGGGTGTAACCATGGCAACAATCTGCATTTCTTAGATACAAAATATAGCAAAAAAGGGGGGTGAACATGTCACAAAAGTCTCCAAAATTTGGTCTAAAGGAAAATTTCAATGAATTACAGTGATACCTTTCCTGAATCCATAGGTTTATATCTATCAAGTGGTCCAAAAAAAATCATATGTCTTCCTGCTCGTTTTTCCATAAAATTGAATTGAAAAGATCGAGCGCAAAATCTTTGTTGATAAACACTACAATAATTTATGGACCTATGAACGGTACGGATAGGAAAATACGGACTGTCAATCATTGAAATGGCCTATAAAACATGTTAAAATCAATCTAAATGTTCATATAAACCCACTAAGAAGGCTATATTATTCTTCAATTATCTAAAAATCAATTTTATTGTACAAAAACTTTCATATTTAAAAAATTCACAGGGGCCATAATGCGAAACTAAACTTCTAACTGTGTATTGCTACCTTAAGGATTAACATTTTTTTTCCCAATTCCACTTTAAATGGATTTCTGTTTTCTACTAGTTAAAACGAGCATTTTCGCCTGCTTGTTTTGAAAATCGGTTCAGAAATAAATATTTTATGAAGGTTAGCAGTTGACACTGAAATGCAACAAAAAAGTGATTTTATGAAACATGCCATGTCAAAGTACATTTTCTCCTTTTTTAGTCAATTTTCTAAAACTATACCTTCTAAGCCTGTCTTTCCTTGTTTAAAAACCTAAAATAACCTTAACAGTAGACAACTTTTACAAGTTAAAGCTATTTTAAAGCTCTAGAATGTCAATTTTGTTGTGTATTACCATATCAAGGCCTTGGTTAAAATTTAGTCAATACTGAATTTATTTATAACAGCGGGGAAAAAATTGGGCTTAATTCATGCTAAATTGTGACTTTATACTTGCTAAAATAATAAATTTGATTTAGTCGCATGAAAAAATATAAAGCGTTCCCTTCTAAGGTTTCTACATAACGCGCAATCTTCTTTTCCAAGTGGAAGCCAATAAAGTATCAATTAATAACGGAACCAAGTCTTTGTGTCAAAATGTCTATATTGGTTGCTAAGGACAATAAACAACAAAACTAACATATATTGTCATACTAAAGGTTGTTTCTCCCTTAAAATTGTATCTATAACCTAAATATCAATAGTTTTGTGGTATGTTTGTCTAAAAAAAAGGCAATAATTTGCTTTGTAAAATGCCATAAGGTAGCAATACACAGTTAGGAAAAAAACTTAAAATTGACACTCATAATTTTTAAACACACTCTTTCTCCCCCTGTCTAACAAAGAAGGCTTTATATGTGTGTTATACATGTATATACTTGTAGAAAGAGAATCTTCCATAGATTTGATTTCTAATGGTCATAAGGGTGAAATATAATCCCTTTTGGGTGTAACCATGGCAACAATCTGCATTTCTTAGATACAAAATATAGCAAAAAAGGGGGGTGAACATGTCACAAAAGTCTCCAAAATTTGGTCTAAAGGAAAATTTCAATGAATTACAGTGATACCTTTCCTGAATCCATAGGTTTATATCTATCAAGTGGTCCAAAAAAAATCATATGTCTTCCTGCTCGTTTTTCCATAAAATTGAATTGAAAAGATCGAGCGCAAAATCTTTGTTGATAAACACTACAATAATTTATGGACCTATGAACGGTACGGATAGGAAAATACGGACTGTCAATCATTGAAATGGCCTATAAAACATGTTAAAATCAATCTAAATGTTCATATAAACCCACTAAGAAGGCTATATTATTCTTCAATTATCTAAAAATCAATTTTATTGTACAAAAACTTTCATATTTAAAAAATTCACAGGGGCCATAATGCGAAACTAAACTTCTAACTGTGTATTGCTACCTTAAGGATTAACATTTTTTTTCCCAATTCCACTTTAAATGGATTTCTGTTTTCTACTAGTTAAAACGAGCATTTTCGCCTGCTTGTTTTGAAAATCGGTTCAGAAATAAATATTTTATGAAGGTTAGCAGTTGACACTGAAATGCAACAAAAAAGTGATTTTATGAAACATGCCATGTCAAAGTACATTTTCTCCTTTTTTAGTCAATTTTCTAAAACTATACCTTCTAAGCCTGTCTTTCCTTGTTTAAAAACCTAAAATAACCTTAACAGTAGACAACTTTTACAAGTTAAAGCTATTTTAAAGCTCTAGAATGTCAATTTTGTTGTGTATTACCATATCAAGGCCTTGGTTAAAATTTAGTCAATACTGAATTTATTTATAACAGCGGGGAAAAAATTGGGCTTAATTCATGCTAAATTGTGACTTTATACTTGCTAAAATAATAAATTTGATTTAGTCGCATGAAAAAATATAAAGCGTTCCCTTCTAAGGTTTCTACATAACGCGCAATCTTCTTTTCCAAGTGGAAGCCAATAAAGTATCAATTAATAACGGAACCAAGTCTTTGTGTCAAAATGTCTATATTGGTTGCTAAGGACAATAAACAACAAAACTAACATATATTGTCATACTAAAGGTTGTTTCTCCCTTAAAATTGTATCTATAACCTAAATATCAATAGTTTTGTGGTATGTTTGTCTAAAAAAAAGGCAATAATTTGCTTTGTAAAATGCCATAAGGTAGCAATACACAGTTAGGAAAAAAACTTAAAATTGACACTCATAATTTTTAAACACACTCTTTCTCCCCCTGTCTAACAAAGAAGGCTTTATATGTGTGTTATACATGTATATACTTGTAGAAAGAGAATCTTCCATAGATTTGATTTCTAATGGTCATAAGGGTGAAATATAATCCCTTTTGGGTGTAACCATGGCAACAATCTGCATTTCTTAGATACAAAATATAGCAAAAAAGGGGGGTGAACATGTCACAAAAGTCTCCAAAATTTGGTCTAAAGGAAAATTTCAATGAATTACAGTGATACCTTTCCTGAATCCATAGGTTTATATCTATCAAGTGGTCCAAAAAAAATCATATGTCTTCCTGCTCGTTTTTCCATAAAATTGAATTGAAAAGATCGAGCGCAAAATCTTTGTTGATAAACACTACAATAATTTATGGACCTATGAACGGTACGGATAGGAAAATACGGACTGTCAATCATTGAAATGGCCTATAAAACATGTTAAAATCAATCTAAATGTTCATATAAACCCACTAAGAAGGCTATATTATTCTTCAATTATCTAAAAATCAATTTTATTGTACAAAAACTTTCATATTTAAAAAATTCACAGGGGCCATAATGCGAAACTAAACTTCTAACTGTGTATTGCTACCTTAAGGATTAACATTTTTTTTCCCAATTCCACTTTAAATGGATTTCTGTTTTCTACTAGTTAAAACGAGCATTTTCGCCTGCTTGTTTTGAAAATCGGTTCAGAAATAAATATTTTATGAAGGTTAGCAGTTGACACTGAAATGCAACAAAAAAGTGATTTTATGAAACATGCCATGTCAAAGTACATTTTCTCCTTTTTTAGTCAATTTTCTAAAACTATACCTTCTAAGCCTGTCTTTCCTTGTTTAAAAACCTAAAATAACCTTAACAGTAGACAACTTTTACAAGTTAAAGCTATTTTAAAGCTCTAGAATGTCAATTTTGTTGTGTATTACCATATCAAGGCCTTGGTTAAAATTTAGTCAATACTGAATTTATTTATAACAGCGGGGAAAAAATTGGGCTTAATTCATGCTAAATTGTGACTTTATACTTGCTAAAATAATAAATTTGATTTAGTCGCATGAAAAAATATAAAGCGTTCCCTTCTAAGGTTTCTACATAACGCGCAATCTTCTTTTCCAAGTGGAAGCCAATAAAGTATCAATTAATAACGGAACCAAGTCTTTGTGTCAAAATGTCTATATTGGTTGCTAAGGACAATAAACAACAAAACTAACATATATTGTCATACTAAAGGTTGTTTCTCCCTTAAAATTGTATCTATAACCTAAATATCAATAGTTTTGTGGTATGTTTGTCTAAAAAAAAGGCAATAATTTGCTTTGTAAAATGCCATAAGGTAGCAATACACAGTTAGGAAAAAAACTTAAAATTGACACTCATAATTTTTAAACACACTCTTTCTCCCCCTGTCTAACAAAGAAGGCTTTATATGTGTGTTATACATGTATATACTTGTAGAAAGAGAATCTTCCATAGATTTGATTTCTAATGGTCATAAGGGTGAAATATAATCCCTTTTGGGTGTAACCATGGCAACAATCTGCATTTCTTAGATACAAAATATAGCAAAAAAGGGGGGTGAACATGTCACAAAAGTCTCCAAAATTTGGTCTAAAGGAAAATTTCAATGAATTACAGTGATACCTTTCCTGAATCCATAGGTTTATATCTATCAAGTGGTCCAAAAAAAATCATATGTCTTCCTGCTCGTTTTTCCATAAAATTGAATTGAAAAGATCGAGCGCAAAATCTTTGTTGATAAACACTACAATAATTTATGGACCTATGAACGGTACGGATAGGAAAATACGGACTGTCAATCATTGAAATGGCCTATAAAACATGTTAAAATCAATCTAAATGTTCATATAAACCCACTAAGAAGGCTATATTATTCTTCAATTATCTAAAAATCAATTTTATTGTACAAAAACTTTCATATTTAAAAAATTCACAGGGGCCATAATGCGAAACTAAACTTCTAACTGTGTATTGCTACCTTAAGGATTAACATTTTTTTTCCCAATTCCACTTTAAATGGATTTCTGTTTTCTACTAGTTAAAACGAGCATTTTCGCCTGCTTGTTTTGAAAATCGGTTCAGAAATAAATATTTTATGAAGGTTAGCAGTTGACACTGAAATGCAACAAAAAAGTGATTTTATGAAACATGCCATGTCAAAGTACATTTTCTCCTTTTTTAGTCAATTTTCTAAAACTATACCTTCTAAGCCTGTCTTTCCTTGTTTAAAAACCTAAAATAACCTTAACAGTAGACAACTTTTACAAGTTAAAGCTATTTTAAAGCTCTAGAATGTCAATTTTGTTGTGTATTACCATATCAAGGCCTTGGTTAAAATTTAGTCAATACTGAATTTATTTATAACAGCGGGGAAAAAATTGGGCTTAATTCATGCTAAATTGTGACTTTATACTTGCTAAAATAATAAATTTGATTTAGTCGCATGAAAAAATATAAAGCGTTCCCTTCTAAGGTTTCTACATAACGCGCAATCTTCTTTTCCAAGTGGAAGCCAATAAAGTATCAATTAATAACGGAACCAAGTCTTTGTGTCAAAATGTCTATATTGGTTGCTAAGGACAATAAACAACAAAACTAACATATATTGTCATACTAAAGGTTGTTTCTCCCTTAAAATTGTATCTATAACCTAAATATCAATAGTTTTGTGGTATGTTTGTCTAAAAAAAAGGCAATAATTTGCTTTGTAAAATGCCATAAGGTAGCAATACACAGTTAGGAAAAAAACTTAAAATTGACACTCATAATTTTTAAACACACTCTTTCTCCCCCTGTCTAACAAAGAAGGCTTTATATGTGTGTTATACATGTATATACTTGTAGAAAGAGAATCTTCCATAGATTTGATTTCTAATGGTCATAAGGGTGAAATATAATCCCTTTTGGGTGTAACCATGGCAACAATCTGCATTTCTTAGATACAAAATATAGCAAAAAAGGGGGGTGAACATGTCACAAAAGTCTCCAAAATTTGGTCTAAAGGAAAATTTCAATGAATTACAGTGATACCTTTCCTGAATCCATAGGTTTATATCTATCAAGTGGTCCAAAAAAAATCATATGTCTTCCTGCTCGTTTTTCCATAAAATTGAATTGAAAAGATCGAGCGCAAAATCTTTGTTGATAAACACTACAATAATTTATGGACCTATGAACGGTACGGATAGGAAAATACGGACTGTCAATCATTGAAATGGCCTATAAAACATGTTAAAATCAATCTAAATGTTCATATAAACCCACTAAGAAGGCTATATTATTCTTCAATTATCTAAAAATCAATTTTATTGTACAAAAACTTTCATATTTAAAAAATTCACAGGGGCCATAATGCGAAACTAAACTTCTAACTGTGTATTGCTACCTTAAGGATTAACATTTTTTTTCCCAATTCCACTTTAAATGGATTTCTGTTTTCTACTAGTTAAAACGAGCATTTTCGCCTGCTTGTTTTGAAAATCGGTTCAGAAATAAATATTTTATGAAGGTTAGCAGTTGACACTGAAATGCAACAAAAAAGTGATTTTATGAAACATGCCATGTCAAAGTACATTTTCTCCTTTTTTAGTCAATTTTCTAAAACTATACCTTCTAAGCCTGTCTTTCCTTGTTTAAAAACCTAAAATAACCTTAACAGTAGACAACTTTTACAAGTTAAAGCTATTTTAAAGCTCTAGAATGTCAATTTTGTTGTGTATTACCATATCAAGGCCTTGGTTAAAATTTAGTCAATACTGAATTTATTTATAACAGCGGGGAAAAAATTGGGCTTAATTCATGCTAAATTGTGACTTTATACTTGCTAAAATAATAAATTTGATTTAGTCGCATGAAAAAATATAAAGCGTTCCCTTCTAAGGTTTCTACATAACGCGCAATCTTCTTTTCCAAGTGGAAGCCAATAAAGTATCAATTAATAACGGAACCAAGTCTTTGTGTCAAAATGTCTATATTGGTTGCTAAGGACAATAAACAACAAAACTAACATATATTGTCATACTAAAGGTTGTTTCTCCCTTAAAATTGTATCTATAACCTAAATATCAATAGTTTTGTGGTATGTTTGTCTAAAAAAAAGGCAATAATTTGCTTTGTAAAATGCCATAAGGTAGCAATACACAGTTAGGAAAAAAACTTAAAATTGACACTCATAATTTTTAAACACACTCTTTCTCCCCCTGTCTAACAAAGAAGGCTTTATATGTGTGTTATACATGTATATACTTGTAGAAAGAGAATCTTCCATAGATTTGATTTCTAATGGTCATAAGGGTGAAATATAATCCCTTTTGGGTGTAACCATGGCAACAATCTGCATTTCTTAGATACAAAATATAGCAAAAAAGGGGGGTGAACATGTCACAAAAGTCTCCAAAATTTGGTCTAAAGGAAAATTTCAATGAATTACAGTGATACCTTTCCTGAATCCATAGGTTTATATCTATCAAGTGGTCCAAAAAAAATCATATGTCTTCCTGCTCGTTTTTCCATAAAATTGAATTGAAAAGATCGAGCGCAAAATCTTTGTTGATAAACACTACAATAATTTATGGACCTATGAACGGTACGGATAGGAAAATACGGACTGTCAATCATTGAAATGGCCTATAAAACATGTTAAAATCAATCTAAATGTTCATATAAACCCACTAAGAAGGCTATATTATTCTTCAATTATCTAAAAATCAATTTTATTGTACAAAAACTTTCATATTTAAAAAATTCACAGGGGCCATAATGCGAAACTAAACTTCTAACTGTGTATTGCTACCTTAAGGATTAACATTTTTTTTCCCAATTCCACTTTAAATGGATTTCTGTTTTCTACTAGTTAAAACGAGCATTTTCGCCTGCTTGTTTTGAAAATCGGTTCAGAAATAAATATTTTATGAAGGTTAGCAGTTGACACTGAAATGCAACAAAAAAGTGATTTTATGAAACATGCCATGTCAAAGTACATTTTCTCCTTTTTTAGTCAATTTTCTAAAACTATACCTTCTAAGCCTGTCTTTCCTTGTTTAAAAACCTAAAATAACCTTAACAGTAGACAACTTTTACAAGTTAAAGCTATTTTAAAGCTCTAGAATGTCAATTTTGTTGTGTATTACCATATCAAGGCCTTGGTTAAAATTTAGTCAATACTGAATTTATTTATAACAGCGGGGAAAAAATTGGGCTTAATTCATGCTAAATTGTGACTTTATACTTGCTAAAATAATAAATTTGATTTAGTCGCATGAAAAAATATAAAGCGTTCCCTTCTAAGGTTTCTACATAACGCGCAATCTTCTTTTCCAAGTGGAAGCCAATAAAGTATCAATTAATAACGGAACCAAGTCTTTGTGTCAAAATGTCTATATTGGTTGCTAAGGACAATAAACAACAAAACTAACATATATTGTCATACTAAAGGTTGTTTCTCCCTTAAAATTGTATCTATAACCTAAATATCAATAGTTTTGTGGTATGTTTGTCTAAAAAAAAGGCAATAATTTGCTTTGTAAAATGCCATAAGGTAGCAATACACAGTTAGGAAAAAAACTTAAAATTGACACTCATAATTTTTAAACACACTCTTTCTCCCCCTGTCTAACAAAGAAGGCTTTATATGTGTGTTATACATGTATATACTTGTAGAAAGAGAATCTTCCATAGATTTGATTTCTAATGGTCATAAGGGTGAAATATAATCCCTTTTGGGTGTAACCATGGCAACAATCTGCATTTCTTAGATACAAAATATAGCAAAAAAGGGGGGTGAACATGTCACAAAAGTCTCCAAAATTTGGTCTAAAGGAAAATTTCAATGAATTACAGTGATACCTTTCCTGAATCCATAGGTTTATATCTATCAAGTGGTCCAAAAAAAATCATATGTCTTCCTGCTCGTTTTTCCATAAAATTGAATTGAAAAGATCGAGCGCAAAATCTTTGTTGATAAACACTACAATAATTTATGGACCTATGAACGGTACGGATAGGAAAATACGGACTGTCAATCATTGAAATGGCCTATAAAACATGTTAAAATCAATCTAAATGTTCATATAAACCCACTAAGAAGGCTATATTATTCTTCAATTATCTAAAAATCAATTTTATTGTACAAAAACTTTCATATTTAAAAAATTCACAGGGGCCATAATGCGAAACTAAACTTCTAACTGTGTATTGCTACCTATAGCTCCTTATAGAGGACAAGTCCGGATATGATTCCGTCATCGGACTGATTTTTAGTCATAGATAAGACTTCCGGTTTGAAAAATACACAAATACAACCAATCGTATGATAGATAACAAAAATGAAAAATAAATCGCAGGAACCACAACTATTATAGCTTCTTATAGAGGACAATTATTTCTCGCATTTATTTACATGTAAACTACGAAACTACGATTATACTACTTTAATATGACTCTGTATTCTGTCTACTGTTTTCTTTGAAATGTTTACTATTAGACATGTTACGAAAAGGTATATTCTCGTCGCTGAGGTTGACAAATTACACTTTAAATTTGGGGACGGTGTCAAAACATTGATTATAGATAAAAAATTAAATCGTGTGCGTCTTGTTGAATTCAAATCACATTTACGTAACATCCTAATATTATGACATTTGCTTTTGTGATATTGTTGACTATCATACGACTTGAAAGTTGTACGCGTGTAATATTGGGTGGGATAGAAAAAGGGGGGCTGAGAGTTATACAAGTTCATTCGATTCTAGATTGATTATATATACATAGTAAGCCAGTTAGATAATAATTTTATTTTTGTATTACAGTTCCTGAAAAAGTTTAATGTATGGCTTTATTAATCCCACACAACGCTCTATTGTCTGATTGATTTCTTCTCTCGGGTGTCTCCATAAGCTTCCATTGACTCTGAAAGTTTTGAAGCGCCTTATATCGTGTTCGACATATACCCGCCACTCTTATATACGCAAATTCATTTTTTTTTTACATTTTCTTCTTTCTGCTCGTCGTTTAGCTCTTAGTTGATGCCTTTTTCAAATCTAATCCTAACCCCTTCCCTCTCCATAAAAAAACCAACTGGTTAGTACACATCTATAAAAACACCATAATAATTATTTTAGGAACCCCCTAGCATTGTTAGCTTATATAAAGGAAAGACCTATCGGCCATCGGTGTTAATTTTCCTATTGTCATTTCTTATGAAACGGTTGGCGAATTTCAACCAAACTTTCCAGGAATTTGTAAAATACAAAATATCTGCATAATGTGGTGTTAAGTTGTAAATGCAAAGTCATTATGTAATGCTTTTGAAACTCTGTGGGTATGTTCAACTGATGAGTAGTAATTCATATTTTACACAAACCTCTTATCGTTCTAAACAGGCATTAAATATTTGCCACTGAACGTTATGCAACCAATAATCAATCAATCACAAACACCTTATAAAGAAAATACAAATTGAGCTGAAACTGTTTAAATTAAGACAAAGTTGGAAGGAAATAAAGGAAGAAAAGTCATGCCCTCGAAGCTATGTGACCGGGAGTATAAATTTTCTAAACTAGAATGCAACATGATTCGAGTTGAAATTGAATAAAACTCATGTCTATGTGTTTTAAAACAGACCCCGTCAGATAAAAATTTAAGTGGCAAACAACTGGATCAAAATACATACACTTCTTTGTGGGCTTTTCATACCTATATAAAATGACCGTTACATATATTCACGAGCAGGTATATGTAAAGCAGATTATAATACTTAAGATTATTTGCAACTTCTATCAATTTTGCAAGGGCTCGCCCGAAATATTTTCACACGCATGTACCGCGTGTCTCCGTTGCATTTACATGACCGCTCCCTCCCCCTCCAATCTTTTGCATTAGAGTTTTTTAAAAATATCATGGAATTTATTAATATCTATTTCTTATATTTCTTATGGTAAAAATGTTTCTGAATATTCGTTCCATACGGCGGAATTGCCTCCAAAAGTATCAATGCAGTTTTTAAAGAATATTCAATGTATACACAGGTAATCTCTTTTGAATTTCGACACAGTCCCCACATTTAAAGTGTAATTTGTCAACCTCAGCGTCGTGAATATACCTTTTCGTAACATGTCTATTTAAGATTAAATATACCAGTTGCATATATATTAGGCACTGGCTACGATTACATGGAAATGTAACAATAATAAAACTATTATTGTTACGTCAAAGACTAATTGCCGGAATGCAAAGTATGTTAAGGAACCGATTAATTACGAATGTAACAATAATTATTGAGGCTACGGTTACATTGTGTTATTGTTACATGAAAAACAGCAAATGTACGCTAGATTTATTAAATTTAAATCTATAGTTGTGTTGCTTAATATTATTCTTTCAGTCCCCATATGTACTTGTAATAATGATAAATAATAAATATTATTATCATCAGTCAACATACAAATGGTGTTTAAATAGTTTTACGTATTAATGGTTTTGATGTTCTTAAAGGTACTACTTCAGATTAGTAGTGCCAAAGGCGAAAAATATAGTTCAATGGTTTGTTGTTGAGAACTCAGGCTGAGAAAGTGTGCACTTTTTTTCAAAAGCATTTAACTGCAAGCCTACTCTTATTACTGTCATTATACTTTTACCAAGGGATGAAGAGATTCCTTTTACCAATTCTGTTTTGGATGAAAAATTTAAAACTTGGGATGCGTTTGAAATGAAACTGAAACAATATCAAGAAATTTCATACAGCTATACTAGATACAATCGCAGCTCTAAAAAAATGATACATCAAAAGCAAAGTTTGCTAACTACTAAGTTAGATACTGAAATCCGAGATAATAAAACCTAAAATCCGTAATGGACGGCAATCTGTTTATATTGAAAGACGACATGAAACTACACCTCATGCTTCTAACCAAAATATTGGATGAGAATATCAACATTGTTAGAGTAAAAAAGTATTTCTCACCAGAAGCATTGCAAACATTAAAGGTTGCCTTATCTTCTAAAAGGAATGTCGCAGAATGAAATTGCACGCTATGCAAAACAGACGTTCACAATGTGGCATCACTGGTGTGTGATGGCTGCTTGGAGTGGATTCATAAAAAATGTGTCGGACTTAAACATGCTCCAAAACCACTTACTTGATGCCTCCTAGATATGTAGTTGCAAATAAAAAAAAATAAAGAAATTGTATGTAATAATTGTATATATTGTAAATATAAAATAAATGTCTTCAACTTTTATCATTTAATACATATTGCAAGTCCCATCGTACATTGCTGTTTTTCATGTAACAATAACGCTATGTAACCGTGGCCTCAATAGTTATTGTTACATTCGTAATTAATCAGGTCCTTACCCAACCTTGCATTCCGGCATTCAGTCTCCAATGTAACAATAATATTTTTATTATTGTTACATTTCCATGTAACCGTAGCCAGTGCCTATATATTGAAATAAGTAAAACATGTGACACAAGTACAACCAATCGAATGATGGATAACAAAAATGAAAAATTAATAAGCCATTCAGAGTGTTCTCCATATCCGATGGTGTTTAGATCGCAAGAATCACAACTATTATACATCCTTAGAGAGGACAATTATTTTTCGCGTTTATCTACATAAAAACTACGATTAAATTTCTTTAATATATAGAGACTCTGTATTCTGTCAGGGACTTTCTATGTTAGCATAGAAAGTCTCTGATTCTGTCTACTGTTTTCTTTGAAATGTTTAGTACTATTTAAGGGGTCATACCACTTGCCTATATATTAAAATAAGTAAAACATGCTCAACTTCATCTAAAACCATTCAGAGCGTTCTTCATATCATGGTGTTTAGATCGCAAGAATCACAACTATTATACATCCTTTAGAGAGGACAATTATTTTTCGCATTTATCTAGTACATGTAAACTACGAAACTACAATTATACTACTTTTTAATATATAGAGACTAGATGTATTCTGTCTACTGTTTTCTTTGAAATGTTTACTATTTAAGATTAAATATACCAGTTGCATATATATTAAAATAAGTAAAACCTGTGACACAAGTCAGTACAACCAATCAAATGATGGATAACAAAAATGAAAAATAAATCGCAGGAACCACAACTATTATAGCTCCTTATAGAGGACAATTATTTCTCGCATTTATCTACATGTAAACAAGGATTTGTATAGTCTTACTATACAAATCCTTGATGTAAACTACGAAACTACGATTATACTACTTTAATATATAGATACTCTGTATTCTGTCTACTGTTTTCTTTGAAATGTTTACTATTTACGATTAAATATACCAGTTGCATATATATTAAAATAAGTAAAACCTGTGACACAAGTACAACCAATCGAATGATGGATAACAAAAATGAAAAACGAACTTCGCATATAATTATGCGTTTTTAGAATTAAAAACTATACAATTATGATAAACATGCGTACCATACAAAGATACGAAATTTGTGAATTATCTCCCTTTGAATAAATCTTTTTCGTTTGTTCAAAAACATATCGTCATGCCGAGAGACGTTGGTGCCTTTTTAGCCGAACAGCAAAGAAAAGCGACTGGGGATGTTGCTACAGAGTGGGGCCAGCTTGAAGAATTCTATAACAAAAAGTATAGTTGACGTCCGGTTCATTTTTACTTCAATATTCTAAATATACTAATAATTTGGTACCGATCACTGACACTACATGACTGAAACTCCACTTTTTCACTGAAATAGTAAACAAGCCTTCTCCTCATTTGAAAGAAAATATGACAGTCTTCACTTTAATGCAGAAAATATGTCGAAAGAGTCTGGGAGATCAATTCAGCTTCAGAGAGGCTGTAAAATTTTCTTAAAAGCCTTTGTTCTGCTTTGTTAGATTTGGTCTTTTTTCAGCCCGAAAGATCTGAAGAGATCCCTTAAATAGTGATTCCGGGTCTATTCACCCTGATACACCTTATCGCTAATCTCGACTGCCCCCAGAATCTGTCCCTCTCAAATTATTGACGTCATACAACAATTACTTTTCCATTGCGGCATCAGATATTTTGCATTATATACTGTATGACGTCAAAATTTTACTGGAACTGGTGTGATGTCAAGTTATGGCAGACATATAGCAATAAGGTGTATTCACCTTCACCCTAGTACCTGTTCGCCCAGGGTCCATTCCTCCTGTTCTTTTAATGTTTGTTGTAGCAGGCCTCGACATTAACATTTGTCCGATTGTCCGGTACCAGAGGTAAAAAAGGTCGGACAAGTAAAAGCTATACCAAGCTTGTCCGATGGGACAAGTAGAATCGCAGAAAATAAATTTTAATCCAACTATGAACTTTGATGAACAAAGTATAATTATTAACAAAAAAAAAGAAAAGAAGATTTGTTTGACATCTTTCCTTTTTAAACTGAAACTAATTTGGAAACTTTTTATTTCTCAAGACCCCTCAGACTTGCAATCGATAATTTTAAAACTGGTTCTTTGTCAAGTACTTTTAACAGGTAAAAAGCACACTTTTCTCAGAAACCAGTCTTACCGATCCCATTCAACCATGCACTTTTTAGATAAGGTAACTTTAAAAGACAGTTTGTCACCAGCTCGGAAATGATTCGGCTCCAAGTTTAATAGACAGTTGGGCACAGTAGGAGACATATTTCATAGACATGATTAATATACAGTTTGGCAAGGCAGTAGACATTTCTGGACCAAGACAAATCAGAACTTCTTTTCCTAACTTATTTTGTTGCTTTATAATAATTAATACCAATGTCCATAACGTATTTTTTAAATAAGAATGAGGAAATTATTTACCATAAAAATCATCAAATCATGTTTGATCTTTATGTAGAAAAAAAACAATACTTGCAATGCAGTGACCTATAGTTGTTAATTTCTGTGTCATTTGGTCTTTTGTCTCATTGACAACCATACCTCATATTCTTTTTATTGATTGCATTTGAATAAACTTTTTTCAACTTTTAAAAAAATAGGATAAAAATCCAATGAGTGTACATTTAGAGGCCAATCAGATGGTGCCTCATGTGCAAAGTACATATGATGAGACTTTAGCATTGATAAAAACTAGAACTTAGTCCTGTGACACAACTAAATTCAGTTGTTCATGGCTCATATCTTTTAAAAGTATTTCAAAGGATATAAATCACATTCTGTTCAATTTTTTTAATTCATTTTGTTCCTTGAATCAACTTGAAATGCAAAAAAGGTTAATATTAAGATTTTTTTTGGACAAGTTACAATTTCATTCGGACAAGTAAGTTTTGGTATGTACTTTTCCTACTGGACAAGTTGAAAAAAAAGTTATTGTAGAGGCCTGTGTAGTCTGTTTTAACTATGAGCAATATGTCAACTATATTTGTTGTACATGTATGGAGGATACACCTTATTGCTATTTGTCTACCATTACTGTATGTCACACAGGTTCCCATAAACTTTTGACGTCATAAATATAGAATAATCAGAACTCCAGATAAGAATTCACAAATTGGGGTTTTTACCCACCATTTTCTTATGTAATTGGGTGATTAAGTTTTTTATTGCATTATCAATTCAAATTCACCCCTCAAGTTAATATCAAATTGGGTTTTTCACCACCAAGCTCCTTAATGTATTGGGTTTTTACATCAACACAATATTGAATATTTAGGCAATATCAACCCCAGATGTTTTTCCATCTTAAATATGTTTCTTTCTTTGTATACGTGCTAGCTATTTTATTTGGTTTATTCACTGAAGAGCAATTGTAGGTTTAATTTGTGTCCAGTTTCAAACCTTCTGCTAGTTTTGTATTTTCTCACAACTTATATAAACTGTAAAAAATGGATATGTGTTTTCACAGGCACTCATCTCAGAATTTTTTATCACTCATTAACCGTAAAATGAAAAAAAATAGTATATAAACTCTAACTATACTTGACTGTTTTTGTTTTATTCAATTTACATAAATCTGGGTTAAGTGATCCCTTATTAGAACTTTTGGTTTCCGATGCTTTCCAACTACATACATTTGTGTATCATGATTTGGCCTTTCACTTTTTCCAACTGAGTTTGTTTTTGACGAAACCCCGTGTTTATTAGCAATGTTCTTGTTAAGTTACGCAAACACGCCCGTGCGTTAGATGGACGCTTCCTAAAATCACTGGCTGAGTGTTGTATCATCATAACTTTCCCTCAGCTATTCAAAAGAAGCTGAAAACATGCTTCTATTCAATATTTTTACCGGACATTCACTTTCGTTTTAATTCAATGTATGTTATGATAAATCCCGAGCAATTCGAAAAAAATATGTCAAAATGACACACGCTAATTGGATAAACGCCGAGAAGATCGAAATGTTTTCAAAAACATGTGTACCTTTGGGCAACGGAAAATTCCAGCAGGGACCCATTTCAGCTACTTGATGCAGGGATCTATTTTTAGAACAAAAGGACATTTCCAATTATAAATATTATACAAATAGATTTACGTGACGACTAAACAGATAAGGGTAAATAACGAAAATGGTAGCCAATAAAAGGGTTGAGCACTCATGGTTTTGGCATATGATTGGGTTTTCCTTTGAACTAATTGGGTTCTTGAACCCTGCAATGGGCAATTGCATTAGGTTTTTTATCATTTGTATTGTGTGATCACGCAAATACGCAGCTTATCTGGAGCTCTGAATAATCATACATTGTCTCGAAATATCAATGTTATTTGTACAAGGCTTAGAAACAGGTAGAAAGCGAGGCTGTGCCGAGCATTTCTTCATGTTTCGAGCCGAGTACAAATAACATTGATATTTCGAGACAATGTATGGTTATTCTTTATATACTGCAACTCTTATAACTGTTCAAAATGAAGTATTTTATAGGGTAAAAACCGTCATTCTTTAATTGTGAGCGAACAAGGTAAAATTGCCGCGACCTGTATGTTTTATTGACGTCATAAATAAAACTCTACGGAAACACATTGTCAACGTCATAAACAACATGAACAAGGTGATATACGGTCAGTGTATATCACATATGAATATACGGTCAATGCAATTTGACTGCTCAAATAGCACAGCTGCAGTATATTACAAAATATCTGACACCACAATGGAAAAGTGTTTGTTGTATAACGTCAATAGTTCAAGCAGGACAGATTCTCGGGTCAGCTGGGAATAGCGATAAAGTGTATTGTACGCTGTACGTGTCTGCCTTGCATGGTTCATCTGACCTTGACCTAATTTTTATGGTTCATTGGTCAATATTTAGCTTTCTTGCTTAAGTCTGTTTCTTGGAAACTATAAGAAATATGAATAAGTCAACTATATTTAGTGTATTGAATTGTTAGGTGTACATGTATTTCTTGTTTGGTTTATACTTTTATTAACTTGACCTCATTTTCTAGGATCATGTTCAATTTATGTAAAAGTTGTAGCAAAGCTTTCTTTTAAGGCCTATCACATAATATCAATGGTTAGTAAAGAAGGCAAGATATTTCAACTTGTGCTCTCTTTTTTTAAAAGAAATAGGAAGAACGAACGAATGAACCCAGGGCAGAGCAAACATGTAATCAGGGCGAACAGACCCATACATGTACCATAAGCAGTCATGGCCTTAATAAGATTACATATTTTACAAAGATTTGTGACATCATGCTTCCCTTGAATAAAAAGATACTTAAAGGAGCCATTAAGCTAAGGAAGTGCTTCTTTAGCTCAGTTGGTTAGAGCTCAGATTTGCAAAACAGTCATAGAAATTGGGGTTTGGAATTTACCAAATTGATGATTCTTCAAATTTTTCTTAGGAATGTATTACAAAATTAACAAAAATTTACAGGGCCGAATATCTTTTTACAGGCCATGTCCTGTCGGTCATGTGCTAGTTTTGACAGCTGTGATTTTCTAATAAAAATCATGTTCTTAACGATTAAACATCACCCATGGTCAATCTTCACAATTTCAGTCAAAAGTGAATGACATAAATTCATGAAGACCCACTCTTCTCATGCTTATTGTGACAGGGTAATGCACTTATTTGAAAATGAGAAATGGGACTTTATTAAAAAATGATGTTATATATATGTAAATAGTATCATTCATATTATTAAATTTATCTTCCAGGTTATGGCATCAGTTAACATTGCGGCTTCTGAAGTTTGTGAAACATCCAACATTTGCCAAAGGAGATGGCCTGGTTAAAGTGAGTATGATATTCATGATGGTAAAAGCCTTTCATGTTTGGCTAGGTTTACATCATTTGTTATTCATGATATAAATCACTTATTTAGTAAAGTTTTTGTGATAAGGATTGTATTAAATTTGTGATTTCAGGGCATTTTATAGCTGACTATGGGGTATGGGCTTTGTTCATTGTTCATTGCTTTACAATGTCCTATAGTTATTAATTTCTGTGTCATTTGGTCTCTTGTAAAGAGTTTTCCCATTGGCAATCATACCATATCTTCTTTTTTACATATTCCTTTTAAGAACTAAAATTGTTCTCATTAATCTTAAATCTTTTTATCTACCCTGTCCTGCCAGTATTTGTTTGTATCCAATGTATTATGAAAATAATTGATGTTTATGCTCTTTTGGGCCCATAATTGGAAATAAAGTATCTTCTTCTTTCTCTATATATAGACAAAAATATACTTAGTGTATGAACAAAATTTTATGGTTCCTTTTTTTTACACATGTTTGTGCATACAATGTGCATGTACCTACTCTTACTCTGGATTATTTTTTTTCATTGATACTAATTCTCTTTTTGGAAAAAAAATACTTTTCATGGATAATTGATATCATGTTTCTGCATACTGTACAAACCTACAAAACATTTGTACTTTGTTGAGCATTTGAATAAATGACTCACCATGCTCACCTTTACTATGAAATTCATAAAAAAATGGTATGCAACGAATAAAGATGAATCCACAGTACCTATTTTAGTCCAGTAAAGTTTTTTGAAGCCAGGCTTATGCAATCATAATAGTCTTTGGTCATGTCTTTATATATTGATACAACAACCTAAGAAAACTTGATTGATGATTGAATGTTAATAGTCTGATACTTTCTTTAGTTTAATAAAATGCAATTGTATTGAGTGCAACTGAATATCACTGAGATTTTTATGATAATTCACGTAAATGACTCATGTATATCAATTAAACAGCTCCAAAGACAACTCAGGACAGGAAATTTTATTAGTTGTGTCATCTTCACAACTTTGCATGATATGCATTATATTTATGTTCGGTTTAAAAGAGAGCTGAAAGGTATCAAATTCATCAATTGAAAACAAATTGACAATGTCATGGCATTTATAACTAAAAGACCAAACATAAAAAACAGTATAAAAACATAACATGCAAAACAAAGGACTGAGCAACAAAAAACCCTCAAAGAATATGAGGTGATCTCAGTTGTTTCTGAAGGGTACACTGATCCCTTCACATGTGGCATTCATCCTGTTACTCATAAAAGTTTATAATTCCCATCTTCGCTAGCCAAGGGTTACGATCCACTCTCGTTCTCTTCACCCTTGGCGGATTGAGATAAAATTTCGGAGACAAAAGGTAAGGATTTTTATTGGTTGCAGTCGGAACTCGCTGCATCAAATCAAAAAGCGCCTATAACATGATCACGTGTAAATGTAGAAAGTGTTTGTAAACAATTGCCACGTGTTTATTGTGCAACAAGTCTTTAAATTCTTTAAACATACGACTATATTTAGTGACAACTTGAATGTTTTTAATCAATTAATAGAAGTTCCTCTGTATGTTTCATGCACAAATGCATGAATGTTGACGTATATTTTCGTTTCTGGTTTTATCAAGTGTGTAGGATCCAGACGCTACTGTGTTTTTACCTCCAAATTGAAGAGTTCAAGTGCTACCATTGGTCAAAAATAATGTATTCGGAATGGGCGTGACTTTAATCTTCCGATAGACGGCGCAACATTGTTTTTACAAATGTTGGCTTAATCTGCCAAGGGTGAAGAGAACGAGAGCGGATCATAACCTTTGGCTAGCGAAGATGATAATTCCAACCTATTTAGAAGATTAATTGTATATAAATCATTAATTATAAACACAAATCTTTGTTTTAATTTCAGTTGTACGAGCATTTTATATCAGATTTTGAACACAGGTAGGTCTACAGTGATATAACTTACTTCAGGTTGATATGACTTAACCACTTTTACATGGATCAATGATAAAGTGAAATTATGTGATACTCTTAGAACAAACATTCATCTTATACATGTTATATTTTTCTCCCTTTGAAAAAGTTTGTTCTGAATGTTATGGGAATTTTTTTTCACGAATTTAAGAATAGATGATACTACAAATATGTACTAGCACTAAATAGAAACATAGCTCATTGCAATACTGTAATAAGAAGGTGTTTTAAACTGTTTTCAATATATAATCAAATTATTTTTTTCTTGACTGTATGGTTATTTTATATAATTTGTATATTGTCTGGAATATTTACTGGGTTACTGTATTTTCAGGATAAATCCACTTGCTTTGGCAGAGATGGGAGTTTGCATTGTCAGACAAATTACAGGTTGGTACTCTCTCATAGACAAAATTACCTTTTAATATTCTTTAAGGATTTCACTGTTTGTCAAAAGTTCAAATGTAATACTGTTATTAGGGCCCCGCCGACGGCGGGTCGCCCTATAGTGATCAGTCTGTCCGTCCGTCTGTCTGTCCGTCCGTAACACTTTCGTGTCCGCTCCATATCTAGAGAACCGTTATGATTTCATACTTAATACTTAACATGATTATTAACCAACATCAGAGGGTGTGTCATGTTGTATGTACAACTTCCTAGGTCAAAGGTCAAGGTCAAAAACTTTGGTTTCAGTTGACAACCCCGTGTCCTGTGGTGAAGATCGTGTCCGCTCCATATCTAGATAACCATTATGATTTCAAAGTTTATACTTGACATCCATTTTAACAACCACCAGAGGGTGTGTCATGATGTATGTACAACTTCCTAGGTCAAAGGTCAAGGTCAAAAACTTTGGTTTCGAGTTGACAATCCTGTGTCCTGTGGTGAAGATCGTGTCCGCTCCATATCTAGATAATCGTTATGATTTCAAAGTATATACTTGTCATACATTTTAACCACCACCAGAGGGCGTGTCATGATGTATGTACAACTTCCTAGGTCAAAGGTCAACGTCAAAAAAACTTTGGTTTCAGTTGACAACCATGTGTCCTGTGGTGAAGATTGTGTCCGCTCTATATCTTGAGAACCGTTATCATTTCAAATATTATACTTGACATCCATTTTAACCAACACCAGAGGGTGTATCATGATGTATGTACCACTTCCTAGGTCAAAGGTCTGTCTGTCTGTTGGTCTGCCCATCGCTAACAAATTTGATCCACATTATATTTTGAGAGGACAGCTGTTATTATTTCATACTTTATACCTGACAAACATTTTCAACTTAACATATATATTAACCAACACAAGAGAATGTGTCATAATGTATGCATCCTAGGTCTAAGATCAGTCTGTCGGTCTGTCCATCCGTTCGTTGTTCTTAACAAATTGTGTCCGCTCTACCTCTCGAGAACCATTAATATTTCATACTTTATACTTGGTGGGTCATAATATATTGAAGGCATAATTCTAAAAATATGTGACAAATATCAATTGGGCAGCACCTTTAAACATATTGTTCAAACATCAATCCATATATCCAGAAGTCACCTTAGAGTAGTAAACAATGAGTTCACATCATGCAGTCATATCACTATTATACTATGAAAGTAAGATGAGAATATTTATCAGTTTTAACATAAAATCTTAGATCAAAATCACACATGAGACTATGTAATAACTTCAAATAATGCTTCATATCAGATTATCCATACAACTTATTTACCCCACGTTATTGACAGCGGGGCCCACAGAGATGGCTCCCATCTCAATGATATCTAGTTACAAATGTTAATATACATATAACATGTGTTAACCCTTTCAACGCTACACAAA
Organism: Mytilus edulis; assembly: GCF_963676685.1. Taxonomy (NCBI): domain Eukaryota; kingdom Metazoa; phylum Mollusca; class Bivalvia; order Mytilida; family Mytilidae; genus Mytilus; species Mytilus edulis. The sequence continues at coordinate 42,847,599 of NC_092353.1, read as the reverse complement.
AAATAAAAAAATGGCTGCTGCTGCTGCATTTTTTTTGTGTTCATTCATTAGAACAGTATATTCCTTTTCAGACTGCTGTATCTTTTTTTATTATAAGACACAGTTATTGCATGAAAAATACTCAGGAGAGTATGACCTGTAATGTTAGGCAATTATTTCAGTAAAATTTTTAACAGGTTACCTGCATTTTCAGGTAATTAACAGGTAAAAGGTGCAATTTATTACATTTGTGTTGAATTTTGAATAAAAACTACTTTTAGTCTTCCTTTATTTAGCTGTTTTATCTGCCATATAATATAGAAGACACCAGTTGCTCGAACCTGTAGCGTATTGCACTATACACAACGTATTATATAATCGTGGCACAAATAATTGACCCGTCCTGAAAATTTTCAGTAAACCTCCGTTTCCCCCCTTTTTCTACGTCTTGTAAAGATTGATCAAATCATATTTCCCACACGAAGTAAATTTAATAAACACATTGAGATAACTAGAAACCTTTCAACTAATCCTCGTTGTCAGTTTCGCCATAGAAATGGTGAAATATTTCCATATTAACAGCTTCGTTTCCGATTTCCGCCATTTGCATTTGTGGAAATATTTGTTTTTATTTTCCTTCTATTTTCCTTCTACTGCATGATTTTACTATGAAAATTGCCGGGATTTCAAGCGCAAATGAGACCTTGTATATCCTCGATTCATACGAGGAAAAATTAGAGAGGAACCGAATGAAAACCGAATGGTTTAAGAGTCCTGATGAAAAATCCATTGTCATCGGGGCATATGCAGCGAATAGCAGTGCGGACGACATATGTCATCGCGGCATATGCCGTGTATAGCGTTGCAAGGGTTAAGACAAAATTCATGTTTATAAAAATCTTCAACAAGAGTACTCAAAACAATGAAAACTCAACAAAGAAAACTCAAGATCATGATTTTATAACATTAAACCTAGCGATAGTATTAAGTAAGGAAAGTTAACAGGATTGTAACATGGATGTAGTTTTTGTCTAAGAAGGGAATTATACAGTTGCGTAGAGATGGATATTATTTATTTAATTTGAATAATTTTGAATTTCAGATCCAAAAGCTGGAGTAGAGTTTTTAGAGAAACTGAAAGAGAAGGTATTATTAACTATGTCTTGTTCAAGTAATAAATAAGTTTGTAATACACTGAAATGTATGTAAATTAAATCAGAAAATTGTTTCTTTAATTGAATAATGCATGTATCTTTGCTAAGAGTTTTACAACATGAATATAAATTTGAGAATTGAAATGGGAATATGTCAATCAGACAACAACCATGTGAAAGAGCATATAACAGTTGAAGGGCACCAATGGGTCTTAAACGGAGCGAGAAAATCCATGTATGTCCATCATACAGGTAAAAAATATTTTCCAGGATATTTATTTTCCATTGCAAGAGACGACATATGAGGGGACGACACTTGTCAGAAGTATCTTCTAGAATAAGATAAATAATAGCAACACTATAGCTAGTTATTGTAAAGTCCCTTTGTGTGAAATTAGTGATTACATGCAATAACATTTTTTTGGATTTGACCTTAGGAGATATAACAACAGACATACATCTACATTTTATGACTTTATTTACTTGTAGGTAAAGGCCAGTGATGAAGCTAAAGTACTGTGTATGACTTCAAGTGGACTCATTTGTTTAAGGACTAAAGAAATGGAGAAAACAAAGGTTAGAGTCATGCAATAATATTGACAATTTTTATATTCACATAAAAAAGTGGTTTTAGTATTTACACAGTATTCTTTACCTCACAGTTTCAGAATTATAGACTCTATGAACTTCATAAGAATTTTTCACATAGATATGCAATATATAGATTATTACTTTTTAAAGAGCATTGTAAAAATACATAACTTAAAATAAAGCTGAAACAACTGTCCATTGTTAGGTATGAAAATATTGCATGCAGCGATTTGATCAATTCATTCTCACAATTGATATATATGATGCATCGAATGAACCAACACCTTCTAACGGTACAAGCTGGTGGAGTTATCAGGATTGATACCCTGAAGTTTGCTGAGGTTGTCTTAAAACTTCGGGGAAAATATTGATACACAAAGACAACAACATTCTAGATTACTGCAAGCAAATTCTTTATTATAGTCTACATGTTTGAAAAGATACTGACAATTAATTATTAACTTTTTCTTTAACTTTCTTTTTAACGTTCTCAAACCTAGTATTGGGATGTAATGTCTTGTTAATAACAATTGTAACCCTATATGCACCACATTTTATGTACTTCAGAATTTATTTCCTATCATTAAATTGTCCTGAAGAAGCCACCGTCAGTGGCGAAACATGTAGACCAGAATAATGAATTTCTTTGCAGTAATCTACAATGTTGTTGTCTTTGTGTTTAATCACAATTAATAAATATGTTTGATATAGGGCTATTGCAGTAACTATGGGCATAGGTATAGTTCTTTCTTGTGATCTGCAAAAAATGACTTCTATTAGTATATTATTTTATTGTTCAAATGAACAAATGAATCAGACAAGATAAGAAAGATTTCCCTTTTTTATACCATCAAAGACTTCATGGATTCACTTATATTTTCAGACTCTTGTTGAAGAATGCCATGGTATTATGGAAACATTTGATGGTGTTACCACAGTACACAGCAGGTTTTATGATTTATCAAGTAACTACTACAAATTGATGGGAAACCATGCCGACTACTATAAAGAAGCTCTGAGATATCTTGGTTGTATGCAAATGGAAGACATAACAGGTATGAAGACTACTCATCTTTATCTTTGTTCTGTTAGATTGTTTATTCCATGTACAGTGAAACCTGTTTAAACCGAATATCTTTAGGACTTAAGATTTTGTTCGGTTTTGGGTGATGTTTGGTTTTATTAGGTTCACAGCGCATACAATTTGATATGACAGTGCTAAAGAACATGTTTGGTTTATATAGGTTTTTGGTTTATGCAGGATTCGTTTTAGCCAGGTTTCACTGTATAACATAGGAATAAAACTGTACCTGTAAGGGGGTCATGTTTAGATGACATTTTATGCAGCTTAGAATTATTCAACCAATAGTCTTTTAATACACATGTTTTCTCTCTGAAAAGCATGGATTAACACATTTCAAACAATAGGGAACCAATGCCTGGTAAATCTTCAATACAATAGAATCCCTAAAATAAAAAAATAAAAAAATTGAACACAAATAAATCAAAATTTCTTCAATGATTTCAATGAAATTTACTTCTGTAATCTTAATTTTAGAGTATCAAATTAAAACATGAAATTTGTTCAACAATGAAAGGAAATTTTTCGGAATTTTGATTTTTTGAATTTTCCCAAAAAATTCTTTAATTTGTATGAAATTTTGAATACACTAGCAATTTTTCAAAAATACAACATATATTGCCTGGAGTGCTTTTATTTCACTGAAATCTATTCATCAACATATTTTTGTTACTAAAGTTTGTCTTCTGTTCTTTTTGTAGCATCAGAACAAGTAGAGAGAGCCTTTAATTTAGGTCTAGCAGCCGTGTTAGGGGAAGGTGTTTATAACTTTGGAGAACTGGTAAGGAATTATTATATATAATATCTACATAGGATATCATTATTATTTATTGAAAATAATGACAAGAAATAAACAGCCTATCACTTATAAATATTTTTTCCAATGTTAGCCAGGGTAACAATAAATAGATAGACATTCTTTAATTAATATTCATGAGAGCTTTTTTCTTGCCTTTCTTGCATGTTTCATAGAGCAGTATATGAAAATATGAATTTAAAAACATTTATTATCTTTTGCAGAAAATAAAATTGCTTAATAATTTTGTTTTGTTTTGAAAAATAATATTTTAGAAATAAGAAAGAATTATAAAATTAATAATTAACAATTAATCAAAAGAATATTAATTAATTCCCCAGGAAGATAAAACTTGCAAAAAGAATGGCTGTTTAAGGGGAGATAATTAAGCTAGATATCGTGGCAAGTCCATCAGTTTTTGCAGAAGTTTGTAAAATATATCATGAAAAATAAAAATTATATGAGGTTTTTTTAAGAATCTGACAGTAGAATTACAAGCTGTTATTGTTTTATATACCAAAAAAATAATTAATATCTTTAAAATCTGTATTGAATAGTGTAATTGAGAGTTTCTTACTTTATTTAACACTCTTTTAATTTTTAATTTTATTATATTATCCATTTCAGCTCGCTCATCCTATATTAGAATCTCTAAAGACAACAGATAAGTCCTGGTTAGTAGATCTATTGTTTGCCTTTAACAGTGGTAACATCCCAAGGTTTGATGAACTAAAAAAAAGCTGGACAACACAGGTATACTATATTTTACCATAAAAGATATTTAAATTACTACTGTACATTGAGATAATTTTGTTAGTTTTTTTTTATTGTGAAAATTGCCATCTAATGGGTTTCTCAAAAATAAAAATCACATTTTTTATTTGAAAGCATAACAAACTAATTTTTTAATGACTTTCGCAAGTAAAAAAATAAGTCGTATATAAATCGTTGTGAATTGTAAAACTTGAATTTTTCCTTATATATCTATATCAATTAAATTTTAAAAAAAAAGGCATATTGAAATCACCACGAAATTGGGCCAGAAAGAGCTAAACACGAAATAAAGTTTGTGCTAAATTAAGTTGGTTGACAGTATTTTTTTTTTTAACATTTCCTGAGAAAATCCAGGGGATTTTATAAAGAAAGAACTAAACGTTGTGAGGTCAGCTTAATTTGAAAGAGATTAATTAAATGTGTGATAATAGGATATGATATCGATCATTATGTTAATTTAACTAAAATTCTGCCATGAAAAAAATTTAATTATCATTTCAGCTTTCCTTCAAATACATGTCCCCCCCTGTTACAGTATTGTATTTTTTCATATTATTCAGGTTATTCAAGACTAACATATAAAGTCAAATAATTCTGTATTTTCAGCCAGATTTAGCAGCTAATGAAATTCCAATGAGACAAAAAATATCACTGTTATGTTTAATGGAGGTTAGTGTTGGTATTTCAACAAGTATTGTCAAGATGTTTTTCTTATGAAGGAGAAGGTCCAATTATGAAAGTGAATTTAATGACAAATTTCATTGGTTATCTTACCTTTGCACTACATATTAGTAGACACAATCAGTTTTCTGTAAAAATCAATGCTTTTATTGTTTATGGTTTTATTATTATGATATTGGTTTAATTGGTAAACAATCTCTTTACTTCTTTTCACAAACATTATTAATGTAAGAGCTTATTATGCTGAAAAAGTTGCATCTTCTTGCTGGCTGTAATCAGTATTTTTTGTTGAATTTATTTTGTTGGAAAAATGCTGAAGTGTAGTAATTTAAGACAAGAGTATAGCTATAATCACATGACTAGGAATCTACCGGTGTATCTTCATAGCTCTAGACAAATTTCCTTGATGCTTTCTCTTAGATTTTGAAAAAAAAATAAACAACTTCTTGTATGTGTCATACTTACTCCCTCTGAATCATGTAGGAAAAATCAGGGACCCAAATGAAGATATAAAAAATCCTTGAACTTGCTGCTTTTATACCATTGATGAAATTAACCTTGAATATTATTTTCTAGATGACATTTAAAAGACCAGCCAATGACAGACAATTAACATTTAAAGATATATCTGCAGAAACAAAGTTACCAGTAAACGAGGTATGTAAAAAACTGTATTTCAAAAAGATAAATATAATATGAAGAAAATTAATTCAAGGCTTTTGGTGCCAAATAAATGGAACTATTATTACAACAAAAGTATTCCAATTTATTGCATGCAGTAGTTAATTTCTAGAAAGGACTCAGATTCATAATTATATATGTAGAGTGTTCACATATCTCCAACCTTAATAATAATCATTTATTTTTCACTTTTCTAGGTAGAATTGTTAGTTATGAAGGCTTTGAGTTTAGGATTAGTGAAAGGCTTCATAGATGAAATAGACCAGAAAGTATCACTAACATGGGTCCAACCTCGAGTATTAGATCTACAACAGGTAAGTTCATAATTAAGGGATTCATAGATAAAATAGACCAGAAAGTATCACTAACATGGGTCCAACCTCGAGTATTAGATCTACAACAGGTAAGTTCATAATTAAGGGATTCATAGATGAAATAGACCAGAAAGTATCACTAACATGGGTCCAACCTCAAGTATTAGATCTATAACAGGTAAGTTCATAATTAAGGTATTCATAGATAAAATAGACCAGAAAGTATCACTAACATGGGTCCAACCTCGAGTATTAGATCTACAACAGGTAAGTTCATAATTAAGGGATTCATAGATAAAATAGACCAGAAAGTATCACTAACATGGGTCCAACCTCGAGTATTAGATCTACAACAGGTAAGTTCATAATTAAGGGATTCATAGATAAAATAGACCAGAAAGTATCACTAACATGGATGGGTCCAACCTCGAGTATTAGATCTACAACAGGTAAGTTCATAATTAAGGGATTCATAGATAAAATAGACCAGAAAGTATCACTAACATGGGTCCAATCTCCAGTATTAGATCTACAACAGGTAAGTTCATAATTAAGGGATTCATAGATAAAATAGACCAGAAAGTATCACTAACATGGATGGGTCCAACCTCCAGTATTAGATCTACAACAGGTAAGTTCATAATTAAGGTATTCATAGATAAAATAGACCAGAAAGTATCACTAACATGGATGGGTCCAACCTCCAGTATTAGATCTACAACAGGTAAGTTCATAATTAAGGGATTCATAGATAAAATAGACCAGAAAGTATCACTAACATGGGTCCAACCTCGAGTATTAGATCTACAACAGGTAAGTTCATAATTAAGGGATTCATAGATAAAATAGACCAGAAAGTATCACTAACATGGGTCCAACCTCGAGTATTAGATCTACAACAGGTAAGTTCATAATTAAGGGATTCATAGATAAAATAGACCAGAAAGTATCACTAACATGGGTCCAACCTCCAGTATTAGATCTACAACAGGTAAGTTCATAATTAAGGGATTCATAGATAAAATAGACCAGAAAGTATCACTAACATGGATGGGTCCAACCTCCAGTATTAGATCTACAACAGGTAAGTTCATAATTAAGGTATTCATAGATAAAATAGACCAGAAAGTATCACTAACATGGATGGGTCCAACCTCCAGTATTAGATCTACAACAGGTAAGTTCATAATTAAGGTATTCATAGATAAAATAGACCAGAAAGTATCACTAACATGGATGGGTCCAACCTCCAGTATTAGATCTACAACAGGTAAGTTCATAATTAAGGGATTCATAGATGAAATAGACCAGAAAGTATCACTAACATGGATGGGTCCAACCTCGAGTATTAGATCTACAACAGGTAAGTTCATAATTAAGGGGTTCATAGATAAAATAGACCAGAAAGTATCACTAACATGGGTCCAACCTCGAGTATTAGATCTACAACAGGTAAGTTCATAATTAAGGGATTCATAGATAAAATAGACCAGAAAGTATCACTAACATGGGTCCAACCTCGAGTATTAGATCTACAACAGGTAAGTTCATAATTAAGGTATTCATAGATAAAATAGACCAGAAAGTATCACTAACATGGATGGGTCCAACCTCCAGTATTAGATCTACAACAGGTAAGTTCATAATTAAGGTATTCATAGATAAAATAGACCAGAAAGTATCACTAACATGGATGGGTCCAACCTCCAGTATTAGATCTACAACAGGTAAGTTCATAATAAAGGGATTCATAGATGAAATAGACCAGAAAGTATCACTAACATGGATGGGTCCAACCTCCAGTATTAGATCTACAACAGGTAAGTTCATAATTAAGGGATTCATAGATAAAATAGACCAGAAAGTATCACTAACATGGATGGGTCCAACCTCGAGTATTAGATCTACAACAGGTAAGTTCATAATTAAGGGATTCATAGATAAAATAGACCAGAAAGTATCACTAACATGGGTCCAACCTCCAGTATTAGATCTACAACAGGTAAGTTCATAATTAAGGTATTCATAGATAAAATAGACCAGAAAGTATCACTAGCATGGATGGGTCCAACCTCCAGTATTAGATCTACAACAGGTAAGTTCATAATTAAGGTATTCATAGATAAAATAGACCAGAAAGTATCACTAACATGGATGGGTCCAACCTCCAGTATTAGATCTACGACAAGTAAGTTAAGGGGATTTATATATTATTGTATTGAATAATAACATTTGGTATCTGTCCTTATATTAGTAATGATAAAAGGTTGTGTTTTAATTATGCCACATTTATGGGCATTATGTTTTCTGGTCTGTGTGTTTGTACATCTGTCCGTTCGTTCGTCCCGCTTCAGGTAAAAGTTTTTGGTCAAGTTAGTTTTTGATGAAGATGAAGTCTAATTTTTATCCTTTTTTCACGGTCCACTGAACATAGAAAATGATAGTGCCGATTGGCCATCTGTGTACTGGGGACACATTCTTGTTTGAATATTTATTGTTGTAAATGATTATTACTTGCAGCTAACAAATCAAACAGTTGCAAGTAAATAAATATTTGTTTTGCTGTTGTTCATGTTTGAAGGCTTGTCTTTGACCCACTTTATAGAACATCAAAATTAACATAGACATATTAGAACTGCGTTAGAATATTTTAATCATTTTCATTCTTACAGAAAATTTAATTACAGTTGCTTTGGACTAGCAGATTAGAAAATAAAGATGTATTTGATAAATTTAACTTCATAGTGCACTGTTAAAATAACTCAATAACTTAGGTACAATTTATTTTTGGATAAGTCATTTGTTAGTCTCCTATTCTAAATGTTTACTCTTATATAATTTTTTTTTTTATAATTATGGAAGCTCAGAAAGCTACTTCTTTACTAGAATGTCCTTTAATCACAAAGTTGTTGAAGTCATTCCCAGTCAGGGAAATTCAATTGAGTAACACTAATAATATATTTTCTATTTTAGGTATCCACAATGCAGAAGAGATTAGAACAATGGTGTTCAGATGTTTTAACCATGGAGAAATTAGTGGAATTGAAAGCTCATGACATCCTCACTTAATCATAAAACAGTGCTCTATATTATTTATACTTTTGTTATAAAGAATTCACGTTTTTACGTGGATTATAGAACAAGGACGTGACAGATACATTATGTATGAAGAAAAATTGACAATAATACAACAACAGTATAGATTTAACCATCTCAAATCATTGTAGCATTTCATACTTGTTGTTAGTTATAATTAAAAGACAAAAAAAATGTTATTCAGGTATGCTTTTCTATTTTATTGTGGATGAATTCTTTACCATGGGGGAATTAAATTTGTAGTTTTAACAAACATTGCATTCAGGTCTTTAGGAAAATCATATTTTGTTGTAAGAAAACCTAAATTCATGGTTCACCTTAACTCATGAAATACCAAAAACATATCTGTAATTCTCAAGTTATAATAGACCCAAAGCATATCCCTGACCACTGGCATCCTTAGCTGTTGCTAACACTGGACATATCAAAAGCCTGTAAATAGTACATTTTATTGTAGTATTTGTCTCCACTGTGACAAAAATTGCAGTATGCTAGGCATAGGCATGATAGGGATTACTATCTGGTGGTGATGTTAACTATTTGTATAAAGCTATATATTTCAGAAGGTAGAATCTGTCATATATCCGTTGACCTTGACCTCATTTTCCTGGTTCAACAACTTCTTGAAAACAAAATTGAAGATTTTTGTATTGTTTATTACTTTTAATGAGAAGTTGTATTACTAAATTTTGTATATGGGTTCCTTGCATATTTGTCAGACAGGGTTCACCATATTTAATGGATCACTGATCAATGTTAAATCTATGTGATTAGGTCCATTTTTCAGATACTAATATCAGAAGGTCTACTATAGGATGTGTATGGAATGATTATAAGGGGTTCAATACATGTCAGTTAGGTAGGTTTCATCTGACCTTGACCTCTTTTACATGGTTTTTTGGTGAATGTTAAGTGTTTTATATTTTGTTCTGTTTTTAAAATACTTAAGCAGTAGGTTAACTTATTTTGTGTATTGCATGATTGTAAGGTGAATATGGCTGTCTGGGAAATATAATTTGACCTTAACCTCATTTTCAGGATTCATTGCTGAATATTATTGTTTGTGTTTTTTTTGTCTGTTTTTCTTTAGGTAAATTATATATACATGTATATGGCATATTAAATATTTTTATAATGTACATACAGTTTATGCCTGACAGAATTTTTCTGACCTTGACCTCATTATCATGGATATTTAAAAATGTTTAGTTTAAGTGATACTTGTAGTTAAACCTTTGTCTTTATATGATTTAATCATAAAATCAATGGTCAGTATTAATTTTAAGCAGGTGAGACATTTCAGCGTGAGCGCTCTTGTTTAAGAGTATGAACTACTAGGTGAATAGGATGAAACAGAATCATTTCATCAAATAAATGGTGCAACTGATGTGTCATGTATACTTTTAGAATAGTATGGTTGATAAAGTACCCATGCCAAAAACTATATTTAATATTTTGAACTTATTTTTGGTTGAAATTCTAATCAAGAACTGCTGAACATTATATTACCAAAATGCTGCCATGATATGACCAATTTATAAATAAGGTTTGGTATAATATTCAATGAGACAACTATCAACAAGTCCAAATGACAAGGATGTGAGCAACTATAGGTCTCTGTATGGCATTCATCAATGAGCAATACTCATATTGAATAGTCTGGTATAAAATGCCACTTGTGACTAAATGTGAAATGGTAAGATCTCATCATGATAATATGATAAACATAGAAATAAACTGTTAACACAAAAATATGTCTCACATTTTTATACGACCGCAAAATTTGAAAAATTTTTCGTCGTATATTGCTATCACGTTGGCGTCTGCGTCGTCGTCGTCGTCGTCGTCGTCGTCCTGCGTCCGAATACTTTTAGTTTTCGCACTCTAACTTTAGTAAAAGTGAATGGAAATCTATGAAATTTTAACACAAGGTTTATGACCACAAAAGGAAGGTTGGTATTGATTTTGGGAGTTTTGGTTCCAACATTTTAGGAATTAGGGGCCAAAAAGGGCCCAAATAAGCATTTTCTTGGTTTTCGCACTATAACTTTAGTTTAAGTTAATAGAAATCTATGAAATTTTGACACAAGGTTTATGACCACAAAAGAACGGTTGGGATTGATTTTGGGAGTTTTGGTTTCAACAGTTTAGGAATTAGGGGCCAAAAAAGGGCCCAAATAAGCATTATTCTTGGTTTTCGCACAATAACTTTAGTTTAAGTAAATAGAAATCAATGAAATTTAAACACAATGTTAATGACTACAAAAGGAAGGTTGGTATTGATTTTGGGAGTTTAGGTCCCAACAGTTTAGGAATTAGGGGCCAAAAAGGGACCCAAATAAGCATTTTTCTTGGTTTTCGCACCATAACGTTAGTATAAGTAAATAGAAATCTATGAAATTTAAACACAAAGTTTATGACCATAAAAGGAAGGTTGGTATTGATTTTGGGAGTTTTGGTCCCAACAGAATAAGGGGCCCAAAGGGTCCAAAATTAAACTTGATTTCATCAAAATTGAATAATTGGGGTTCTTTGATATGCCGAACCTAACTGTCATGACTGTGTATGTAGATTCTTAACCTTTGGTCCCCTTTTCAAATTGGTCTACATTAAGGTCCAAAGGGTCCAAAATTAAACTTAGTTTGATTTTGACAAAAAATGAATCAGTTAGGTTCTTTGATATGCTGAATCTAAAAATGTACTTAGATTCTTGATTATTGGCCCAGTTTTCAAGTTGGTCCAAATCGGGGTCCAAAATTAAACTTTGTTTGATTTCATCAAAAATTGAATAAATGGGGTTCTTTGATATACCAAATCTAACTGTGTATGTAGATTCTTCAATTTTGGTCCTGTTTTCAAATTGGTCTACACTAAAGTCCAAAGGGTCCAAAATTAAACTTAGTCTGATTTTAACAAAAATTGAAATCTTGGGGTTCTTTGATATGCTGAATCCAAAAATGTACTTAGATTTTTTATTATGGGCCCAGTTTTCAAGTTGGTCCAAATCAGGATTCAAAATTATAATATTAAGTATTGTGCAATAGCAAGTCTTTTCAATTGCACAGTATTGCGCAATGGCAAGAAATATCTAATTGCACAATATTGTGAAATAGCAAATTTTTTTTTAATTAGAGTTATCTTTCTTTGTCCAGAATACTAAGCAAGAAATATCTAATTGCAAAATATTGTGCAATAGCAAGATTTTTTTTTAATTGGAGTTATCTTTCTTTGTCCAGAATCAACTTAAATCTTTGTTATATACAATATACAATGTATATTCACTTTTTACTACCAACTGATAAATTAAAATAATCTTTACCATTCAGTGATAACAATCAGTTTTTTTACATCTTAATATTTTATGATGTATTTAAATGAGTAGTTATTGTTGCAAACTCCATTAGAAATTTTAATTGAGATTAGTTTTGGAATAAGGGAAAGGGGGATGTGATTAAAAAAATTGGTTTCAATTTTTCTCATTTGAAATTTCATAAATAAAAAAGAAAATTTCTTCAAACATTTTTTTGAGAGGATTAATATTCAACAACATAGTGAATTGCTCTAAGAGAAAACAAAAATTTTAAGTTCATTAGAACACATTCATTCTGTGTCAGAAACCTATGCTGTGTCAACTATTTAATCACAATCCAAATTTAGAGCTGAATCCAGCTTGAATGTTGTGTCCATACTTGCCCCAACTGTTCAGGGTTCAACCTCTGCGGTCGTATAAAGCTACGCCCTGCGGAGCATCTGGTTGTTATTTTGAAAGTAAAATGCAAACTTTAAAATTAAAAGAGCAAGTTATGCAAAATATTCAGTCAAAGAACCATGACTGAAAGTACAGATCTAAACAATCTTCATGGAAATGAGATGTTCTTATGCTAATACAACTGCATACCAAGTATCATTGACCTGTCACTAGTGGTTCCCAATAAACTGACCTATTATTAATCACAAATTAATTCACTGTTAATGCTGACAACAGCATGCTTATGTCTGACTGTTTGACTTCTTCAAGGCAGGACAGCAAATATGAGAGACCATTGGTTTAGACACGAAGCTTTGGACAGGCACATAGATTTTGCAATGTAATTATGAGAGAAAGTTAAGAAAATATACAAGCTAGAAGCAACATTTGTGAACATTGACAATGGTTTTATATTTTTTGTTGAGCATGCTATATCTGTTGCAGACAGCTCTACATAAAGATAGTGAAGAGGAGGCGGAGTTGGCTAACTTCTTTAAACTTAAAATATATTTCAGAAGGTAAAAGATCTGGATCCTTCATACTTTGTTTATAGATGTCTCATGTTATGGAATTTCCGTCTGTCATATGTACATTGCCCTTGAGCTCGGGGACTACTTTGGATTCTTCATTATTCATTGGATACCAATTTCGTGGGTACAAAATACAATATTTTACTTTTCCAAGTTAAAGGGCCCATTAAGAGCATAACACTAATTATAACAACATGACATAAACATTACAGAGTGATTAAAGAAACATATAATAATGGTTAAAATAGATGAGGAAAGGGTCAGTGGTCAAGGGGAGATGATTTTGCTATCTATTAGGGTATTCAACTTATTTTGGTACAGGTGAACCACGAAATTAAATGTTCAAAGAACTTTTTTCTTTCTAGAGGATTATATGCAGACTTTGGCAAAACCACAAAATTAAAAATATTCACCAACATGCAAGTTTTCTGTAATCCACAAAAATAAATGAATCTACAGTACTTGAAAAAATAAAATGAAGATTATTAGTATTCCTTATTATGAGTAAAAGGTGTGCATACCATGCAATGTCTTCATGTCTGTTAGACAGTTTTCACTTGACCTCGACTTCATTTCATGGCTCAGTGTACAAGGTGGTTTTTGTGTTCAAGTCCATATCTCAGATACTTTAATTTATAGGTTTATGATATTTTGTTTCTGTAATGATTATAAGGTGAACATGTCCACATGCCATGTGTCATCTGACCTTGACCTCATTTTTATACGACCGCAAAAATTGAAATTTTTTTGGTCGTATATTGGTATGACGTTGGCAAAGTCCTCCGAAGACATTTGGTTTTGGCCAGGGTTGGCAAAAACCCGGGTTTTATGAGTATTGCCCAGCCCAGTGGGAAATACTGGGAAAACCCGGGTTTTACTGGGTTTTAGTGGGTAATACTGGGCAATACTGGGTAATATAAAATATTTGTCTGAATTTTAAAGAGGATTCAGTGATAAACACAAATGCAATACATTTAATAAGATATTTATACCCTATTTTGTTTGTTTAGCATTTGTCTAGATTGGCAAACTGTAAATAGAAAGCAAATAAATCATTTTTTTTCAAATGAATATAGCTCCTATAAAGAATTAACAATTACATGTATTAAAGAAACATCACATTTAAATAATGTATATGTACTGTCACTAATTAATACAGTAAGTAGTTATTCAGATTAGAACACAGATTTGTTTATGTAACAATAATCAGTCCTTTCAATTTTATAAGTGTTAATGGCATGACCCTGTAGGGTGTTTATTTAGCAATATGAATGTATAACAATTAAAATTAACAATTCACTTAAACACTGCAATAAAAATGCATTTTTCAAAGTTTGGATTATTGAAACAATACTTGGTAATTAAAAGGTATCGTTAAATGTGCAAATCTTGTATTCTGCCTACATATAAAATTAATAGAGAAGAGAATGAAATTGAATTTTCTAGAAATGACTGTCAATAGTTATCTGTATAAAAAGTATATATTTAGCTGTTATACTATGAAACTATAACAAGTCTTTACTATTTTGTGTTAAAATAAGCTTAAAAAATCATATCGCCCAGTAATGCCCACTATTACCCATTTCTGGGACTATTGCCCAGCCCGGGAAAACCCGGGTTTTCCCACCCGGGAATTCCCGGGTGGGTAATACTTTGCCAACCCTGGTTTTGGCACTATAACTTTAGTATAAGTAAACAGAAATCTATGAAATTTTAACATAAGGTTTAGGACCACAAAAGGAAGGTTGGGATTGATTTTGGGAGTTTTGGTCCCTATAGTTTAGGAATTAGGGGCCAAAAAAAGGTCCCAGATAAGCATTTTTATTGGTTTTCGCACCATAACTTTAGTATAAGTATAGAGAAATCATTGAAATTTTAACACAAGGTTTATGACCATAAAAGGAAGGTTGGGATTGATTTTGGGAGTTTTGGTCCCAACAGTTTAGGAATTAGGGGCCCAAATAAGCATTATTCTTGGTTTTTGGACCATAACTTTAGTATAAGTAAATAGAAATCTGTGAAATTTAAACACAAGGTTTATGACCATAAAAGGAAGGTTGGGTTTGATTTTAGGAGGTTTGGTCCCAACAGTTTAGAAATAAGGGGCCCAAAGGGTCCAAAATTGAACTTTCATCAAAAATTGAATAATTGGGGTTCTTTGATATATGCCAAATCTAACTGTGTATGTAGATTCTTAATTTTTGGTCCCGTTTTCAAATTGGTCTACATTAAAGTCCAAAGGGTCCAAAATTAAACTAAGTTTGATTTTAACAAAAATTGAATTCTTGGGCTTTTTTGATATGCTGAATCTAAACATATACTTAGATTTTTGATTATGGGCCCAGTTTTCAAGTTGGTTCAAATCAGGATCCAAAATTATTATATTAAGTATTCAGCAATAGCAAGAAATCTTCAATTGCACAGTATTGTGCAATAGCAAGCAATTTTCAATTGCACAGTATTGCGCAATAGCAAGAAATCTTCAATTGCACAGTATTGTGCAATAGCAAATATTTTCAATTGCACAGTATTGCGCAATAGCAAGAAATATCTAATTGCACAATATTGTGCAATAGCAAGAAATTTTCAATTGGAGTTATCTTTCTTTGTCCAGAATAGTAGTTGAATCAACTTAAATCATTATTTTATACAATATACAATGTATATTCACTTTTACTACCAACTGATAAATTAAAACAATCTTTATCATTCAGTGATAACAAGCACTTTATTTTACATTTTAATATTTTATGATGTATTTAAATGAGTAGTTATTGTTGCAAACTACATTAGGAATTTGAATTGAGATCAGTTTTGGAAAAAGGGAAAGGGGGATGTGGAAAAAAAAAGGGGGGGGGGGGGGGTAATTTTTTCTCATTTCAGATTTCATAAATAAAAAGAAAATTTCTTTAAACATTTTTTTGAGAGGATTAATATTCAACAGCATAGTGAATTGCTCAAAGGCAAAAAAATTATTTTAAGTTCATTAGACCACATTCATTCTGTGTCAGAAACCTATGCTGTGTCAACTATTTAATCTCAATCCAAATTTAGAGCTGAATCCAGCTTAAATGTTGTGTCCATACTTGCCCCAACTGTTCAGGGTTCAACCTCTGCGGTCGTATATAGCTGCGCCCTGCGGAGCATCTGGTTTATTATTGGCCCAGTTTTCAAGTTGGTCCAAAATTAAGCTTTGTTTGATTTCAACAAAAATTGAATATATGGGGTTCTTTGATATATGCTGAATCTAACCATGTATTTAGAATTTTAATATTTGGGACTGGTTATCAAATTGGTCCACATTGAGGTCTAAAGGATCTAAAATGAACATTAATTGATTTCATCAAAAATTGAATTCTTGGGGTTCTATGATATGCTGAATTTAACCATGTATTTAGATTTTGGATATTGGACCATAATAGGTAAATGTCCAATTTAAAATTTTTAAGTTTTTAAGTTTAAGTTCTTAGACCACATTCATTCTGTGTCAGAAACCTATGTTGTGTCAACTATTTAATCACAATCCAAATTCAGAGTTATATCAAGCTTCATTGTTGTGTCCATATTTGCCCTAACTGTTCAGGGTTCGACCTCTGCGGTCGTATAAAGCTGTGTCCTGCGGAGCATCTGGTTTAAGGTTCAGTGGTTAAAGTTAATCTTGTGTTTTGGTCTGTTATTCTTATTCTGTATGCAATAGGTCAACTATGTTTGATGTATGAAAATATTTTATGATGTACAATGTCAGTCTGGCATTGTTTAATTGATCATTGTTGATCTCGACCTCATTTTAACGGTTCATTGCTCAATGTTAAGTTTTTGTTTTTAGGTCTATTTCTCTTATATTAATAGGAATAACTATATTTGGAGTATGGAATGATTGTAAGTGTATATGTCTAATGTGTATATATTTTTATTTTTTGTTTTTACCTCTTTTAGCTTTTACTATCACTGCATCAGTTATAAACCTTTGTCTATCGTTGTGATCTTTAAAAAAAAAAACCTGAAGAAATTCCTGGACCAAATGTTGCTGAACTTGACCTGAATATTCATTGAGAATTTATTTTAAAATGTGTACCTGGGGATTAAATCAGCATCAAACATGGGCTCTCTTACTGGGTTTTTCTCATTGTTTTAGGTCGTATGGTTTCCCATGTATAATTGCTTACATCTACATGTACTTCATTTGACTTTGTTGGATTGATTCTAAAATGCATACAGGCTGACATTGATTGCAATTGTATATATACAGACAGACAACAGATCAAGTGATGGCATTAGCTTACACATGTGGAGCAGGATCTGCTTACCCTTCCAGAGAACCTGAGATCACCCCCAGTTTTTGGTGGGGTTTCGTGTTGCTTAGTCTTTAGTTTTCTATGTTTTGTCTTCTGTACTATTATTTGTCTGTTTGTCTTTTTATTTTTAGCCATGGCATTGTCAGCTTATTTTCTATCTATGAGTTTGACTTTCCCACTGGTATCTTTCGTCCCTCTTTTACATTAGCCCTTCAGACAGGAGATATAAAATAAAAAAAAAATACATTTAAGTCCATTTAAACTTTATATCTCAACAAAACATTCATCCACTGTCTAGAGTTAATATACAGTTTTCAATTATACATGAATAAGAGTGTCAATAGCACTACATCTCTACATCATCTGGTGGTATACCAAGCTCTTCATCTGTCCATTGGTTAGGATCAGGAATTTTAAAATGAGGCTACAAATATAAAATTGAAAATAATTACTTGCAGATCATTTCCTGAACTTAATATTTCAGAAAAGACAAAAGACTCTAGCCAGATTTTCAAGCACCTGGTTTTACAAAATTTAACACAATATTTATAATATTAAATTAAACTCCATGAGGTGAACCAACGCCTGTGTGAATCATTTTGATAGAGTCTCTGAAGTGGATACCTTAGTATAATATTTATAATAGTTATTGAAAAACTGGTCATTATCATGATGTATATTGACTGCCCACAGGACAGTGGTATTGACTTAGATGCAGTCCATGTATCATGATAATGACCAGTTCTTCAAAAACAATTATGTTTATCTAATGGAGAAACCATGTTTTAAAAAATTCTCATAAACTCAATTGTTTAAAGCAAACTTGAGTTATTGTACGATTTCTATAGGAAAAAATGAAGACCAGTCATAGTGATAAGTACATTGTATAAGTCACTGCCATTCATTAAAGTGCAATTTTCAATATATGAATACAAAAATAAAATTTTCTTTAATTTTATAAGTAACTGGATCACTTATTTCAGAAACACCACTCTAATAAGGAAACAACACCAAACTGGTCATTAACATGTAAAAGTCTGTTAACAAACTGTTTTCTAGTACTTTTTTTCTGTTAAAGACTGATGGAATTTTCTACTAAATAATAAAGAATGTTGTTTGGTCTCTTGTTATCCAATATAAGAAGCAAATTCTTATTAACCAATACAAAATAACAAGAGTTCATTCTATCACTGTCTGATAAGATTTACAATAAAATTGTATAGTCATAATAATTAAATGACTAAATTGATGTTCAATGATACAGCAAGTGAAACTGTGAGCAGTGATGTTACCCCTGCCACAACTAGATACTTTTAATCAGGTTAATAGTGTAAAAGTATGGAAGTGTTCAGTAAACAGGAAGTTGTTGAGTGATGAAACTGAAAATACATCACATGGTATAGCTGACAATATTAACCCTAAAACAAAATTTTAGAAATCCTTGTATTAATAGTTCCTGAGAAAGATGTGATGAAAAATATTCATGGGACAGATTGACAGACAGACACAGGTATAACAGTATACCCCCACTTTTTTTAAGCGGGTATCAGGTAAAATTATAGTAAATATGTCAGGTGCATCTGATAATGTAAAGCTATATAGACTGCAATACTGTGATAAGGGAGATAACTTGTGTATTTTAACTTGAATGAGCTATTTAACATGGGAGGTAACTCTATATGCTACATCCACTGTATCAGTGATTACAATAAATTTGATATTCATTATTTTGTTTCTTGCTGGTAATTTTTGTTTGATATATATGATGATTTGTTCTGTAATTGATGACAGACCAATGTCTGGCCTAAATTTTGATAAATTTACTTACTTACTGACCCCAAGACCCACAAAGGACAATTCATTTCTACTTACCATTAAATGACCGTAATCTGTTATACATTTATAAAATATCCAAAACCACATGCCAAACATCATTAGACCTTCTGTAGATCTCATACTCCAGTCTCTGTCTAAGTATTTACGCCCTCTGTAACCAAACCTTAAAGAAAAAGAAAAACATAGTCATTAGACCGTAAATTTACTGCTACAGTGTTTTATATGCAAGAATTTAGGCTCTCTGCATCCAAAGCTAAAAAAAACAAAAAAAACTCTTCACTTTTTTGGTAGATTTCAGACTCCAGTCTGAGAGAATATAGGTCCTCTGAAGTTATCAAACCAAAAAGAAGGGAAAAAAAGGATCTGTACACCATAAAATTTCCTGATCTAGTCTTTATCTAAGTGTCCTCTGTATCCAAACCTACACAATAATCATTATAAGACAGTGTGCATGGTGTGTATTGAACGTTTTGTTTGATGCATTGCTTTTTTCAGTTTTAGAAGCTTTCCTGAGATAAAAATGCAATTGTGTTGCATATATATTGTTTTAAAAATAAAACCTTATGTTTGATTGTCAAATTATATAACAGTCCAATGAGTATATGTATATATATGTTTTCTGATGTCATTTGAATTCAGACAACCAGTTGATATAACTTTTTTGAATTTTAATGGGCATTTTTTTTCCTATATGCAGAAGGTGTAAAAATAAACATCCACTCAGTTAAACCCTTTAAGGGCATACGATACAGTTTTGATCCTGTATTTACAGTTTGATGAAAATTTCCATATAGGATATTTTTTGCCTGATTAAATCAAATATGTTATACATGTTACTTTTTGAGTTAAATGAGGTCGAACTTTTGTATATTTGCTCAAAATTCGGATTTGTGGCCGTATTTTTTATTTCGAAAGAAAGCTGTAACTTTTTTGTTTTAAAAGATAAACACAAATTGTTTTTTGTTAAATAATTTGTAATTTCCGTATTTTAAAAGTATCCTAACAATTTATGCATTTTTTATTCAGAAATAACTCATATTTATCAAATAGTCATAAATTGAGAAAAAAACATCATTTTTTGCTTTATATTTATCAAAATTAAAAAAATTGCAATATTTACAGTTTTATAAAACTTGGTCCACATAATCTCCCTGGAAAATGAAACAAAATGTTGTTTTAAAAAATAGGGGTCCATGCACTCGTTTTCAAATAAAATCAGTTTGAATGATCAAAATCAGTCTAAAAAAGCTTTTTTCCCGATATGTCACAGTTTGACGTCGCAAAAATAATATTTTACGTTAGACGGTTTTCACGGCTAGTGGCAGCCCAGGCTGATAAAATTGCTCTCGGGCCTGTAAAAATCAGACCTACAGGCCAACAGAATCTAACTAAAAATTTTCAAAAATTGAGCTGCGGACCTGTAGATTTAGCAGTTCAGCGTGAAGACTGTCTTAGCAACGTCACTACCTCCCCTGTAACTGTATCGTATGCCCTTAAGGTGGTACTCACACTACAGGGAAATGTGTAGGGTGAAAAAGTATATTGGGCGCGAATGGACCTGATACTGGCTATGCCATGGAATGTAACTAATATGGTACTGTGGTCGAAATGACATGTATCTGCACTGATACTTAGGCCGAAATGTCTCTAAAGCATTTAATATATATAAAGTGAACTCTCAGTACAAGCTAGTTGCTGGTTACTGTACGTACATATGTATATTTGAATACATATATATATCTTAAACCTTACGTGCTAGTTCCAGGTAAACAATCAACATCGTTTATTTTAGCATCATGAATTATTTCACCGCTGGCATTACGGGAATGGTTTCCATTCCTTTTTGTTGCATAGCCAAACAGCCTTTGTGTTGGTCGAATCAATCTTGAGACAATCATCTCAGACTGATTGAAAGACCACGAACTTTTAGATTTTACTTGCTATCCCGAAGGACAAATCCGAAAATTAATCGAATGAAGTTTTCGTCAGATTGTTCTCAGAATTTTAATTTTTAAATGATTCTATGAACCGAAACCAAATGTTTTGTCAGCAACACACCAGATTCAACCGAAAATCAGTTATTTTCAAGAAATGGCAAACTCAAAACAATATATAGTACAATTTGTACTTCCATTTACTTAATTTCATTGAATACAACAGCTTTTTGTATTTTGCCAATAATTTTCATTTGGTGAATCATGTCTTAAAAAGTCTTTAACGTACGTCGCAGTTGGTTTTGTTTAAACTATTAATCTGTATTTATCAAATTTTTACCTTTTCTATTGGGTGACAATGCAACGAGACCTTATTATAGATTTTAAAGAAAAATAACAATTTCCTTATTAAACAGATAATTATCTGTGTTAAAAATATCACACATTATTATAAAAATTCTAATCAATATAAAGTTTGCAAAAACAACCGTATTTTATAGTACGAAACAGAGGCTGTGAAATTGGTGACTTCCTTGACAACAACAGGTGCCCGAGGTAAACGATTGTAAACCAAAAAAATAATGAACGTTGGAAATTAAGCAGTATTCTTCTAATAATTGTAAGTATGCCTTTATTGTACCCTTAACTATATTTTATCCTTTGCAGAACTCTGTCTGTTTTATGAATGTTGTTTAGATCATTTTCTTGCATGTCTATAGACTAATGAGTATAGAGCAAGCTTAATCATGATGATGTTTGAAAATCAATGGATGGCACAAGTGGGATTCGAACCCTCAATGTCGGGATTTACAGACAGCTCTCTAACCAACTGAACCAAAAAAGATTTTCCCCAACTCAACTGGTTAGACTACCTTCACATTTTCAGGTCTACTACACTATTCCCCCTTTTCTTTTTCGAGCTGTGTGCAATCCATTCGAGCAACTTGTAGGTCCACTACTGTCTAACCCCGAGACATCTTACTACCCGGAAATACTCTGGCCAGTTCCACTTAGATATGTCATGGTCATCCTATGACTTCTGGTCAACCACCATGACCATATCAAACTGCCAAGAACCTACAGTATATACACTGGGTACAAGTCAAATCGGCACCTGGTCAATTCGGGACCCACAGAAAAAGTCAAATCGGCACCTGGTTAAATCTGCATCTATTCAAATCGGCACCTATTTAAAGTCAATTCGGCATCCAATTATATTTGATTTAAATTAATTAAAACTATTCAAAAAATGTACAAATGATCTTTCTATTTCTAATTATTTTTAGGGTTTTCTCAATATTCTATGACTCTGACTGTTGTTTTGATTAGTTTCTTTTCAATTAATTGATTTTAAGAATTCACTAGTACCTATACAAATCTTTGTTGATTAAAAGTCAACCAAACCAATGTCTTGCTAGCATCATTAAAAGAACTGTATCTCTGATATACAAGTAGTTATATATTGATGCGTTTTTTCTTCACTAAAAAACTAAATAAAAAACAATGAAGCCATTACGCAAGATGTTGTTTAATCTTGAGAAAGTTAGAAGCAGCAAGAGGGAAAACTGTGAGTCCTTTTCATTAGTATCACTTATTATAGCAAAATTGATGCAATTCTAATTAGGTATAGGAAGATGTGGTGTGAGTGCCAATGAGACAACTCTCCATCCAAATAACAATTTAAAAAAAGTAAACCATTATAGGTCAATGTACGGCCTTCAACACGGAGCCTTGGCTCACACTAAAAGGCTAATTTCATTCAGCAATTAGAGGACTGTAAATGACTCATACTAAACCATTCAAACAAGAAAACTAATGGCCTTATTGACTTTATCTATAGGTGACTTTCGGTATTGGTTTTACTCATTGTCAAAGGCTGTTTGGTGACCTATAGTTGTTAATTTCTGTGTCATTTGATCTTGTGGTGGAGTTGTCTCATTGGCAATCGTACCACATCTTCTTATATTTATATGAATATTATTAAGTGGGAGATTTTACTATAGTTGGTATTTGTTTCCATGTATTTCCTTTTCAATCAGCCTCCAATTATTTTAAAAGAAACCTTGATAATTATTTAACATTCAATGTAAGGGCGAAATTTTCTAGGAATATTTGTGGCAGAATTAAAGATTTTGGAAATGATTATCCTATTTTTTTTTTATTTGATGTACTGTGTAATCGGTTATTTTTTGTGGGTATCAAATTTTGTTAATTGAAGAAAAGTATTTTTAACTTTTTGGTTCTTCTCAAGTCTGGATATGACCATATACATGATGTAGAAAATTTTATTATTTTACTTTTTTTTTTAACATTTAATCTTGTGGATCACCATCAATTTTCCCACTATATAAAAAAAAGCTATAACACAAATACATTTGAATCCAGAGTAGTCTTTACGTTCAGCCACAGGCCCAGCAGCCCAGGCTTGTAAAATTGCTCTAGGGTCTAATCATAAAGAGATCTCTACAGTCCATCAGAATCTAGCTAAATTTCTCCAAAAATTGAGATAGTACTGGTCTGTAGATTTGAAACTTTATGATAAAGACTGCACAGTAATCAAACTTCATTAGGTGGGTTTTGCAGCTTACTCATTCTTTAACTTTTAACTGTGCTTAATTTAATGCATTCTTCAAAATACAAACAATAAAAAGAATTATGCGAAAAACATGTTTTGACACAATTAAATTATCCTGTTCTTGTCCTTTTACAATAATCCCATGCATTTTGAACTTAAATTCAAAGGTCATCTCTCCATTAACGATTAAAGGCAATTTTTTTGTGGTCTCAAGGGGTGACCTATTTATAGAGATTTGACTGCTATACAACTTTTACTTATATCCCGATGCATAGTCAAATATATTTTGATTGTTTGAATAGTTGATTCCGATGATTTAACTAAACTGTTTTAGGAAGCATGTTTACACCCCTTTTAACACTAACATAAATATAACTTATGTTCTATTGATATAAAGGTTTAATTTTGACAATAAAAATTGGGAAACAATGAATTGTATTGATTAGTTAATTAAGATCTGTGGATTTAAACAGATTGTTGAAAGATTTATAAGATAGGAATAGTTAAGTTCCCATAAATCATATGTAACATTGATTTAATTACGGTAACCAGACCTATAATTGAGATTCCCTATAGTAACTACCAAATTTGGAGACTTTAGCTTTCTTTTGTTTAAAAGTGATGAAAGTGAAAAGGGAAACACTGAAAATTCCATAATTTCAAAGGTAATATATTAATATAGTCTTTGATCATGTTGATGCATATATACATTTTGTATATATGTAAACATTTGTTATTATGATTTATAAAGAGAATTTTGGATTTTTTTTTCGCTATTCATTGAAATAGAAAATGTAACCTATATTTTGACTGCAGTTTGAGTTTACTATATATATATATATATACTACATTTGTACTTTGTATGTGTAAAAATTAAATGTTTAAAAAAATGATCTTTTTTTTCAGGTACATGATCAACTGTTAAAAGATGGCATTAATACCTCCAGAATTGAAGGGTATTCCCACAATATTTGGAGAGGTGCTAGAGAAAAATGTTACATTTTGTATTGATACGTCTGGAAGTATGTACAAAAGTCTTGACGTTGTGAAGGAACATTTGATAGAAACCTTACTAAAACATGCTAACAAGCCACCACCTAGGTCTTTCAACATCTTAGAATTCAATTCTGATGTCACCCAATGGGCCGATAAAATGGTTAAGTGTTCACCACAAACTGTGACTGTTGCTACAGATTGGATAAAAAATTTAACCCCTAAAACAGGGACAAATACCCAAGGTGCTTTGCTGACTGCTTTGTCAGATTCTGCATGTGGAGCTGTGTACATTGTCACTGATGGTCTAGCAGATCAGCATCCGGTAGACATTTTAGATAGTGTGTACGAAGCAGCTAGGGGACGTCCAATACACTGTATATATCTGAGTTCCGAGGAACGTACAGACAGTGTGGCAATTGAATTGTTGGAAGATCTAGCCGTTGAATCTTATGGTTCATTTCATATCATAACATTAACAACACATGGATGTGTTGAACGAATAACACCAATTTATCGTGCAGATCATGCTGCTGAACGCTTAGTCAGAACAGCTAATGGTACAATTCATAGCCAGGACAAAATGTGCAGTATGTCAACATCACTTGCAGTGGACCCTGAAGAAAGTTTGTATCTTACACCTCGAGTCAATGCATTTGGGCAGTATGCCCCATATTTAGATCCTGTTTATCCTTATCAATATC
Source organism: Mytilus edulis (assembly GCF_963676685.1). Classification (NCBI taxonomy): domain Eukaryota; kingdom Metazoa; phylum Mollusca; class Bivalvia; order Mytilida; family Mytilidae; genus Mytilus; species Mytilus edulis. The sequence continues at coordinate 42,821,837 of NC_092353.1, read as the reverse complement.
CTGCGTATGCTCCAGGCCTTCCGTGGAATGCCTACCCGTTTAGGTATTATTATCCACATGGTTGGAGCAGATATCGTCCAGCAAGAAATTATTTGAAAGCAAAAGATGCCATGTTAGGGAGCATTGAGGGTGATCTCTCTCCTGCAGCAGGTGCCCTGTTGATTGGTAAAAGTGTGCTGGCTCGTAGAATGGATGATGGATATTTTTACCAGGGAACAGTCAAAAGTCAGGTAAGCAACTTGTTGAAATTCACATACCCATAATGGGGCCTTGAGGAATAAAAGTTTTGTCCAAAAATTAAACTTCAATTGTTTGATTTTGCTCACATTTATATGTACCTACCCAACAAAAAGCAGCCTAATCAAAAAGTTACATGACACAAACATTTTGACAAAATCATTTTACAAATTTTCATGCCCCACCTACGATAGTAGAGGGGCATTATGTTTTCTGGTCTGTGCGTCCGTTCGTCCGTCCGTTCGTCCGTCCGTCCGTTCGTCCGTTCGTCCGTTCGTCAGAAGACAGCAATAAAATTGAGAATGAAAACTTTATACACCAAATTTATTTCTTTGAAAATGAAGGATAAACTTGGTTTAGATACATTTGTATCAATAAAAATCATTAGAGAAACAGATTCTACCACTAAATCTCATGTATTACGATATCTCTCTCGTCTCAACAGCAGTGAAATTTTGAATATTCAATAAGCTCGGCAAGTCTCTCATTTTATTATCACATAATGTCATTTACATTGTAATTAAAATGGAATGACTCCAGTATGAGTGGAGAAAAATATGCATTTACTTGTTCTAAAAAAATAATACTTTAATATTTGAAGTAATTGGATTAAGTAAACATTGTAAAACACAAAAAAGAAAACAGGTTTAATAAGAATTTGCTTGTGAAATTTGTGTGAAATTTGTGTTTTTAAAATCTGCTAACTAAATATAATGGAGTTAAAACATTCAACAGCTAGAAAGAAAAGAACAGTCTATTGGTAGAAAAATCAATATGCATACAAACATGTAATTTTGTTTCAAAGGTATCAATTATAAACCTTCAAACTGATTTTTTAAAAGACATATTATATCATTTTACCAATTATATATTATGTCATAAAAGTCCACTGTTAGAAATCCAGTCTCTTTTTTAAATGCCTCACCCAGGTGAACAACCAAACACACACTAAAATGTCTATAGCCTGTTAAGTGCAACAAATGGCTCCCTATTAAAAGTGAATAGACAAAGATCTTTATATATATGAAGACAAAGATCTTTATATATGATATAGGTTAATAAATCATTGTAAACTCTTATGTTGATATCAAATTTTGAATAGCTTAATGCAAGCAACGTTTACAACATTATCCCATAGTTAACAGCTTCAAATATTTTATATCTAAATGTTTTAAAGTTTACTTTGTTAACTTGCAATTGTTTATATATATTAACCAATGAAATTTAGTAAGAGCTGTACATTTACCTTTGCTATAGGTATTGGTAACTGAATTTAGTTTATAGAAATTGAAAATAGAATAAATGCATTGGAGCTATAGTTATTCATTTTTATACAGAAACATGACAAGATTCACAAAACTTATAATTATATCAGGCAGTTGAAATTGTAAATTACCTCCCTTATTTTGAAACAGTTAAGCAGTCTATAAATTTAATATTAGATTTCTCTTTTAGAGAGACAATTCTATCAAAGCAAGATAAGGAGAAAAGATTTACATTATGTTAAACTTTATTTTGTAGTCTTTATTTTGTTCAAGGGAGGGGGGGGGGGGGTTAAAAAAAACCCCAAAGTAAATGTACCTCATGCTTAAGTTAATTAAACCATGCTAATATAGTATACATGTATATGATGGACTGTGGAATTTTCTATAAAACTTCTAAAACTTTGTTCTATTTCTTTGATTTAGATTTTGTCAGACAAATTCCTGGTTGCATTTGGTCCATGTAAACACGGTAAATATAAAGATACAACCTATCAAGATACACATGTGTATGACATCATTGATTATGAAGATGCTAAACGACACACAATTCTGGCTGCCGATCGTGTACTGGCACCATGGGAAGCAGATGGTGAAAGATTTGCTCCAGGAATAGTCATTGATGGACATGAGAAAAGACAAGCCCCAGGTAAGTTTTTTCTAGTTATTCTTATACTGTGGATTCATTTATTTTTTTATACCAATTTTAGTGGATTGAGGAAAACTTGCACTTTTGTTGATATTTGATTTCATGGTTTTGCCAAATTCTGCCTACATTCCTTTAGAAAATTTGTAATGCGTTGAACATTTAAATTTGTGGTTCCCATATACATTTATATGCATGACTGTACCCATGAATTTCACGAAAATTAGTTTCCAACGAATATTAATGAATCCACAGTAAATTATAATTGACGATAACCAAAATAACCATCGAATATTTTTTATTGGATAAAAAAGTTCATTATTGTTAACTTTATTTGACATTCAAAATTGTTTTAAACATATCAAGAAGGGAGCAGGTGCATTTCAGACCCTAATTTTGTCTAAATTATTGTGCACACATTCATGTAAAAGTCAACATACAAGATCTACAAGAAGGTTAGAAGAATAATTTTATTATAATTGTAGCAGTTCAGAAGTGTACATCATACATGTCCAGTGTTCTTGTACCTGTCTCTGAGCAATTAATAAAGCTTGGGTTAGTGTATGGACACATGTCTGTTTTTGATTTCTTTCTATTTTTATACCCCACGCAACAAATTGCGAAGGGTATAATGTTTTTGACCCGTCCGTCCGTCCGTCAGTCCGTCCGTCAGTCCTGTTTCTTGTCATCGCAACTCCTCTCAAACCACACAACAGAATTTCACGAAACCTTTTCAGATAATAAGGACATACTATGTAGTTGTGCATATCGACGGGAAATTGCGATTCAATTTTTTTTCTAGGAGTTACGTCCCTTTGAACTTATTTACTTTAATGTACTACTGCAACAGTTTGTCATCGCAACTCCTCTCAAACCACACAACAGAATTTCACGAAACCTTTTCAGATAATAAGGACATACTATGTAGATGTGCATATCGACGGGAAATTGCAATTCAATTTTTTTTCTAGGAGTTACGCCCCTTTGAACTTATTTACTTTAATGTACTACTGCAACAGTTTGTCATCGCAACTCCTCTCAAACCACACAACAGAATTTCACGAAATCTTTTCAGATAATAAGGACATACTATGTAGTTGTGCATATCGACGGGAAATTGCGATTCAAATTTTTTTCTAGGAGTTACGCCCCTTTGAACTTATTTACTTTAATGTACTACTGCAACAGTTTGTCATCGCAACTCCTCTCAAACCACACAACAGAATTTCACGAAACCTTTTCAGATAATAAGGACATACTATGTAGTTGTGCATATCGACGGGAAATTGCGATTAAATTTTTTTTCTAGGAGTTACGCCCCTTTGAACTTATTTACTTTAATGTACTACTGCAACAGTTTGTCATCGCAACTCCTCTCAAACCACACAACAGAATTTCTTGAAACCTTTTCAGATAATAAGGACATACTATGTAGATGTGCATATCGACGGGAAATTGCAATTCAATTTTTTTTCTAGGAGTTACGCCCCTTTGAACTTATTTACTTTAATGTACTACTGCAACAGTTTGTCATCGCAACTCCTCTCAAACCACACAACAGAATTTCACGAAATCTTTTCAGATAATAAGGACATACTATGTAGTTGTGCATATCGACGGGAAATTGCGATTCAATTTTTTTTCTAGGAGATACGCCCCTTTGAACTTATTTACTTTAATGTACTACTGCAACAGTTTGTCATCGCAACTCCTCTCAAACCACACAACAGAATTTCACGAAACCTTTTCAGATAATAAGGACATACTATGTAGTTGTGCATATCGACGGGAAATTGCGATTACATTTTTTTTCTAGGAGTTACGCCCCTTTGAACTTATTTACTTTAATGTACTACTGCAACAGTTTGTCATCGCAACTCCTCTCAAACCACACAACAGAATTTCTTGAAACCTTTTCAGATAATAAGGACATACTATGTAGTTGTGCATATCGACGGGAAATTGCGATTCAATTTTTTTTCTAGGAGTTAAGCCCCTTTGAACTTATTTACTTTAATGTACTACTGCAACAGTTTGTCATCGCAACTCCTCTCAAACCACACAACAGAATTTCACGAAATCTTTTCAGATAATAAGGACATACTATGTAGTTGTGCATATCGACGGGAAATTGCGATTCAATTTTTTTTCTAGGAGATACGCCCCTTTGAACTTATTTACTTTAATGTACTACTGCAACAGTTTGTCATCGCAACTCCTCTCAAACCACACAACAGAATTTCACGAAACCTTTTCAGATAATAAGGACATACTATGTAGTTGTGCATATCGACGGGAAATTGCGATTACATTTTTTTTCTAGGAGTTACGCCCCTTTGAACTTATTTACTTTAATGTACTACTGCAACAGTTTGTCATCGCAACTCCTCTCAAACCACACAACAGAATTTCTTGAAACCTTTTCAGATAATAAGGACATACTATGTAGTTGTGCATATCGACGGGAAATTGCGATTCAATTTTTTTTCTAGGAGTTAAGCCCCTTTGAACTTATTTACTTTAATGTACTACTGCAACAGTTTGTCATCGCAACTCCTCTCAAACCACACAACAGAATTTCATGAAACTTTGTAGATAATAAGGACATACTATGTAGATGTGCATATATATCAACAGGAAATTACGGTTCAGTTTTTTTTCTAGGAGTTATGCCCCTTTGAACTTATTTGCTTTAATGTACTTCTGCAACAGTTTGTCATCTCAACTCCTCTGAAAACACACAACAGAATTTCATGAAGTTTTGTAGATAATAAGGACATACTATGTATATTGACAGGAAATTATTATTCAATATTTTTTTATACAATTTTTTTTTCTTATACTTATTTAATTTCTCCAATGACAATGTGGGGACGTGGGGTATGTGAGCGTACTCACTAAGGTTCTTTTATTGGGTTACTGTCTCATTGATGTACTGTCACCACATATTTCATTGTATTCAAACTTGTGACAAAGTGTTTTTATCATTCCTAAAATTTTGAATTTTCTGTATATATTTGGCCGATAAAAGCTCCAGGGAATTGTTTTTAAAATTAAAAAAAAGTGATAGACATTCTGAAATATATATAAAGTAGGCCGTATATCTATGTAACTAAAACACGTTTGTATAAAACTACAGTTAAAAGCAACTGTTAAATTTAAATGTCAGGTTATGATTCCCTTTCAAACATACTATCTTTTATATTTGTCTTTTAATATTTACATTTTACTTGATAAATATATGCCTACAGATAAAGTCTGAAGATGTTTTACATAGAATTAGAACTATGTACAACTTGTTGTCATAACAGTCTGAACTGAAATAAGGAATTGTTAAAACATGTGTTGGGAGCTTTTTTTTTTTTTTTCATTTTTATTGATTTTTTGGTCTGAAATTTTTGTTTTGGAGTGATTGCCACATATTTTCTTTGCAAATGTATAGTTTCTTTCAGTATGTTTTTTCCAATAACTTTTTTTTTCTAAAAGAAAATTTGTCATGCCTACAGATAACGATCTTCTTTAGTTTGTACATTTATAATATAAAAGCATATAGATAAGATAATCGGAGAGTTACAGATTTTCTTTCCTGTTAACTTATATGTGACAGCATATTTTTTTAAATCAATGTAAATGAAAAAAAGTCTTTGGTATTTGAAGGATTTAGTAAACTTAGCATAATGACCTTTAAACCTTTTTAGAATATTTCAAGAAAAATAATCTGCTCCTTTTTATATTAGAGTACTAGTATTGCCTTAAACTCTTAATACCATTTATTCCTTCATCAGGACTTCCCATTTGGATGGTTTTACATTAGTAATTTTTTGGGCCCTTTTGTGAACCAAGACTCTGTGTTGAAGACAATAATTTGACCTATAATGGTTCACTTTAACAAATTGTGACTTAGATGGAGAGTTGTTTCATTGGCACTCATAGTCATACAACATCTTTTTATATCTATTTGTAGCTGAAGTGATCTAAATAGATTATCTACAAATATATTGTTTCTGGCATTTGCACTTCTATAGACTACCAGTATACATGTACAGTATATGACTATTGAGTGCTTTTGTTTAACATCACAGACAAATATAAACTTGAAATCTATGCTAATACAAAGTTGAGTCTGACTGCATCTCATCTTGCATAAATCAGGCCGTTAGTTTTCTTATTTGAATTGTTTTACATTGTCATTTCGGGGCCTTTTATAGCTGACTATGCGGCATGGGCTTTTCTCATTGTTGAAGGCTGTACGGTGACCTATAGTTGTTAATTTCTGTGTCATTTTGGTCTCTTGTGGACAGTTGTCACATTGGCAATCATACCACATCTTCTTTTTTATAATAATTATGATAATGTCATAGTATATTTATATAAAGAGTATCAATGTTTCTTTCTGTTAGGATAATGATTGGGAGTTTACTTCAGCTATCATATATGATGTAATTAATGTTCACTTAAAACCACATTGTATATGGGAAACATGCTGAAATAAATTTAGATAAAGAAGATGTGGTATGAGTGCCAATGAGACAACTCCTCCATCCAAGTCACAATCACACAATGTAATGTCTTTTAATTAAAGCTATAAATTATATAGATTTAATAAACATATGCATGTATATATATTTTTTTCCCTTTTTGTCCATACCATATACTGGTAGGGGCTGCTCTGGCTCCCAAAAAGTTGGAGCCAGAAAAATTGCCAGTCTTGTATACTGTTGTACATTTTATATATGGACAGAAACAAGATAATGATATAACAGAGAAAATTGATTGTGGAAAATATACATAGTACCGGTACTGTAGTTGTTAATGAATTCAATGAAAAAAGGTATACAAGAAAGGCAACGACAGGGGTTTGTCTCTCTCTTAGTATCAACTTCTTTTTCTAAAAAAAATATTTAAAAAAAAATAAAATTTAATTTTTTAATTTTCAAAAATTACTTATAAACTGGATATAATTAATGCAGTCTTTCTAAATGAAACACCTAATAGAAATGAAGATATGATAATAAATGAAAACCCCAGTAGTGCCTCTTGACAAGTTTCACAGTCTTAACCAAACAATGATTGATTTTTCCTTTTCTATTATGTATAATATTCTTAATATTTGATGATCATTAGATATATAGATTTACCTATATTTATTAAGTCAATAATCCAAATGCAATCATACATACTTCTTTTGTCCTCAATCTTTGTACTATTTTTTCATTTATACTTTTAATTCCAGAGAGATTTAAATTAATTTGTAATCCATTTTTTGATACATGGACAATTTTTTATTTGTATGAATGCATGTTTTTTATGTTATACATACCTAAAATTACTACTAAAAATAGGATATTAAGGGCATACGATACAGTTACAGGGACTGTTATGACGTTGCTAACATAAATTGTTATTTTCGACGTCAAACAGTGACTAATCGGAAAAAGATGCAGTTTTCGGCTGATTTTTATCATTTAAACTGATACAACTTGAAAACGAGTTCATGGACCCCTCTTTTTGAAAATGATATTTGGTTTGATTACGTAAGAAGATTATGTGTACATGTACCAATTTTCATGAAAACGTAAATAGTGCAATTTTTTAAAATTTGATTAATATACAGCAAAAAATGATGTTTTTTTCCTACATTCATGATCATTTGATAAAGGAGTAGGTTCAGTAAGACCCCTTTTTGGCCCCAAAATATAGCAGTTTTACAAAATTGTGAAAATGTAATCTTTTAGCTATTTACTGGAAAGTAAAATGCTTCTGCTTCGCAAATATGGGCTGTTTTTGACAATACAATGCACAAATATCGGGTACTAGCATCATAAAGTCATGCTAAATTACTGAAATCTTCACAATTTTAGCATTTTAGCTATATTTTAGACGGTTTCCGTCCTAAATGAAAGTGGCCGCATTCGTGTTCATTCATAATATTGAAATCTAAGTTGTATTTGATGATAATACATAACATATATAAAGGTTGAGGATCAACACGGATGCGGCCACTTTCATTTTTGACAAAAACCATCTGAAAAATGACGGTTTTTGGCATATTTGAAAGATTTTTCATATTTAAGCTTGAATCGGAGCGTTTTTAATGACTAAATCAGTCAAAATCTTTCACATACACGAATTGAATCAATTGAAATAGACACTTAAGTGTTTAAAACGTGTCTAAAATCTTTCTTTAGATGAACCTAAAATTTGAGGCCAAAATCGGCCCTTACCGGACCTACTCCTTTGAGTTATTTGTAAAAGTAAAATGTACAAATTTATGTAATATTCATATAAAACATAAATTACAAATAATTTATCAAAAACAGATTGTGTTTATCTTTTAAAACAAAAAGTTTTGTAGTTCTATCGAAAGGAAAAATACATTCACAAATCTGTATTTTGAGAAAATATCTCAAATTTGAACCTCAGTTTACTCAAAAAGTAGCACGTGAAGGTATCTTTTTTATTACATATTTAATTTAATCAGGTAAAAAATAGCCGACATGCAAATTTTCACCAAAATTTAAATTTCGGGATCAAAACTGTATCGTATGCCCTTAACAGAAAAAATATGATATATTATTATTCTCTACCATGGGAGCGACTGTGCAAGTGGTCTAAGTGTATATCTTTCACTATTTGATCAACAGCTAGGCTCTGAGTCTGAACCTCCCCCTATTGGCCCCTAACAGGAAAGGTGTGTGAGTAAATCTTCACAAACTAGGATAATTTGCCAGTTAAGGTCTGTGGTTCTTTCCACCAAAACATTGTGATCTGTAGTGCTGAAAGTGGCTTTTGACCTCAACAATCAATCAATCTTTTATCATAGGAATGGTGTGTTGATAAACTGAAAAAATGATGTCCCTAGAAAAAAGCACAAATGTCCTAAACATTAAAGCACAAACTTCCCTCACCGAATTTCATTTTAAGAAAAAACAACAATGGTGCTAATTATATAATTAGTAAGATCAAATGATCAGATGGTGTGACAGATGGCCTTTTGTAGTACTAATAATATTACCAAATTAATAGATTAATGTAACAACTTAACACTTAGATTAATCAAATGTAAACTTTAATAAATCTGCCTGTGTCAAAATATTATAATTAAATATAATCTGACTTAATTTATTAGATTATGATTATTCATTACACCAGTCACCATTACAATTAATCAAACAAATAATTCCATTAGACTAAATTCTTAATATGATTTTTGTGCGAAAAGGTAACTTCAATAACAGCTACTTTTTTGTGAAAAAAAACCCTTTTAATATCCCTATACCTAAATACAACAATTTTGGCAATACATTAAATAAAAAACAAACAAAAAAATTATGTCCACATGCAGTGGCATTATTTACTGAACATTTCTTTAAATGAATGTGTCCACAGTATTTACTGACTGAGTTATAAACCATTGAGGGGTAAAAAAAACTTTAAAAGAAGATTTTTCAGCCAGATTAATTTTAAGATTAAAAAATAGGATCATTTTAAGATCGCAGAGTTCTTGAATGGCTTTTTGATAATTCAACTTCAATATTTGGGTAGTTGTTAGGAAATTTAAATGATTCATACTAACACAGCACTGAACCATGTTATGACCGTGAAATGAGAATTTAAATATTTTTATTTCGTATCAATGTTACATGAATACATTAAAGGTTTTGAGCGAGAAGTTTTCTTTAAAGTTTAACATAACCGACCACTTTGTTTTATTTTAATGTTTATCAATAGATCTAACTTGATGAATTAAATGGATCGAAGTGTTATATGATTATATCTCTTGATTCTTCTTAGAATATTTTAGAGGTTTAAAATTTTATTCGGTCAGAAATGAAACGTAAATTTCACAGAATATTCTGGTGTAACTTAATGTTTAAGTAAAAAACAAATCAAACTGATTTATAGAAT